>NC_057757.1:1662889-1684407 GCF_004010195.1 Chiloscyllium plagiosum
CCTTGACCTCTTTCCACCTATCACATTTCCAACGCCCCTCCTCCAAGTCCCTCCTCCCTACCTTTTATCTTCTCCTGCTGAACACTCTCTGCTCATTCCTGAAGAAGGGCCTGTGCCCGAAACGTCGAATCTCCTGTTCCCTGGATGCTGCCTGACCTGCTGTGCTGTTCCAGCAATAAAGTTTCAACAATTGTTGACTGGTTCAGGGAGGCAGTGTTGTAAAGGCACCAGTGTCAGACAGGTTATAGTCCAACAGGTTTAAACTCTGTGTCGATCTGTGCGATCTTCTTGGAGATCCTCTCCACTTTGAACAGCCTGATGAAGGAGCAGCGCTCTATAAGCTTCCAGTTCCAAACTGACCTGTTGGACTATAACCTGGTGTTGTGTGATTTCTAACTGTTTCAGGCAGAGCACTGTCACCTCCTTCTCAGAAGGTTGTGGGTTAAAGTCTCACTCCAGTTTATAATCCACGCTGAGATATGAGCCTGCTGACATGCCGGCGAGATGAAGATAGGGTGGCAGGATCCCCATCACTGAAGGGGCTCAGTGAATCAGTTTGGTTTTATTACTCACCAGCTCACATTGATTCAATGTGTGGTTAGATTTCAAACTTAGAATCTGTGGGTTTCTAAACCTGTTCCACAATCACTGCACTTGACAAACTGCTCTCATTTCTCAGGGGTTTGCTTTTGCCAACCCATTTGCTTTCTTTGAAATATGCCCGGCATCATTTTCACCCCCACTGACTGTCTGATACTCTGATAGGAGAGCATCATTAGTCTGTTGATATCAAAGGGTGAGCAATCACCTCTGGTAAAGCTGAAAATGATGACGAGAAATCTTTGTTGTGTTAACAGTGCCAACCTGAATGTGTATTAATGGGCATTTATGGCAAAACTAGCACTTCATCTCCATCCCTAATTATGCTGAGTAGGTGGTGATACAAATGAAGGGCTTATTCGGCCATTTCAAAGGGCAGTTATTACCACATAGGTGGTGACATGTCGGGGTGACATGTAGGCTGTACAGGTCTTGGTGACAGGATTCCTTCACTAGACAGTGAACTGGTTGGAGCAACATAAACACTGCACTATTAAGTGGAGAATACCATCTCAATGTTTTACTCATGTTGCTGTCCTGATATGTACAATTATTAATTTAAAGATTATTGAAAGTTTCTCCTGTGTGTACCCTTTTAACTGTGAACTAATTCACATTTCAAAACAGTGTTCAGTAGTTCAAATTACAAAAATCTATCGTACTCAGATCAAGATGTAACAGGTGAATTTTATATTCTCAAGACTATTTTATAAACTGAGTAACAATTAAGAGCCTAAGACTTCATATAATGACATTGCAAACAAATAAAATACTTTACACACTTCATCTTAATTGTTGACCATCTGGTTGCAATCATTCCAATATCAATCCGATAATCATTTGTTCTGCAATTATTGATCCTACGATTACTGATCTGATATGAATTAGTTCCTTATTTTTCCGGTGAGAAATGTGTTGTTGCTTGGTTCATTTGGGTCAGTGCATCTGTCAAATTAACTACAATAGATAGAGAGTTGTGGGAGGTAATGCACCCTCTAATATTTCCATATTGAGCACAGCTTATTTAATTCATTGCACATATGTACAGGATAGTGGTGTGGGAGCTTATACATGCACCATAAAGGGACTGTGTTTGGAGCTGGTTGCTGTGTTTCAGTTAAATTACTGCACGGTCACACAGCCTTGCAGCTTAGAGAAAACATTTGTGGGATGTGAGAGATACATTGCCAAAGTTGTGATTTTGTTATCCACTAACTGTTCAACAGTTGATTGCTCCACGTGTGTTGAAGAAATTTCAAGGATTATTTTACAGCTACAAATACACCTTCGGGCTTGATCTGTATGTCAAGATGTCACAGTGACCATAAAGATCACTTACAGTGCTGATATGGGAAAAGTGAGCTCACAGCGAAAGGACGCAAATGCTTGTAACATTCAGTTGATATTTTTGGGTTTCATTCATAATGATTAACCTAGTGAGGTCAAGGGCTGCTGAACCTGCAGAATTGTCTTGCGGTCTCCATACTTAAGGAATAATTTCCTGGGCAGGGCTGCAACTACACCAGCAATAAATATCACTTTGAAATTACACAGAGCTGTGTGCTTTCTGTTAGCTCTATTGGACACTAATAACTAACAACACTTTAGGGTGTAGGTTTGCTTGCTGAGCTTTAGGTTTGATATTCAGACGTTTCATTACCTGGCTAGGTAACATCATCAGTGGCGACCTCCAAGTGAAGTCACTATTGTTACTAGTTTTAAGAATGCTGGGATGCAGAAAATTTGCTGTTTGGGGGGGGGGTGCGGTGTTGGATATCATGCAAAGAAACTTCTCGGACTATGTTCAGCTAAGTTGGCAACCTCTGTAAGGTCCAATCCTTTATGGTGAGAGCACAGGTAATAGTATTAATCAGTACCCTTGCCAAGGAGTGGGACTGCAAAACATTCACCTGCAGTTTCATTAGGCGATGCTGTTAACGATTGACCTGTGTTTGGTAATTCTGGATCAGTGGTGCTGGAAGAGCACAGCAATTCAGGCAGCATCCGAAGACAGGCAAAATCGACGTTTCGGGCAAAAGCCCTTCATCAGGAATAAAGGCAGAGGAGGGTGGGGGACATCTTCCATGTTCTACTCCTCAATAAATACTGATGCAAAATACTCCCCCATCTCCTGCGGCTCCATACAAAGGCTGCCTTGCTGAACTTTGAGGGTCCCTATTCTCTCCCTAGTTACCCATTTGTCCTGAGTGTATTTATAAAAACCTTTTGGATTCTCCTTAAACCTATTTGCCAAAGCTATGTCATGTCCCCTTTTTGCCCTCCTGATTTCCCTCTTAAGTATATTCCTACTGCGTTTGTACTCTAAGGATTCAGTCGATCTCTGCTGTCTATACCTGACAAGAATTGCATGCAATGTGGCCTAACCAATGTCCTGTTCAGCCACAACATGAGCTCCCACTTCCTATAATCAGTGGTCTGACCAATAAAGGAAAGCATACCAAATGCCTTCTTCACTATCTGACCTACCTGTGACCCCATTTGCAAGAAACAATGTACTGCACATCAAGGTTTCTTTGTTCAGCACTACTGCACAGGACCTTACCATTAAGTGTATAAGTCATGCTCTGATTTGCTGTTCCAAACTGCAGCACCTCCCATTTATCTAAATTAAACTGCATCTGCCACTCAGCCCATTGGATCATCTGATCAAGATCCCATTGCACTCTGAGGTAATCTTCTCTGCTGTCCAATACACCTCCAATTTTTGGGGATTGTATTATAGACCCCCCTAATAGTCAGCGGGAAATTGAGATACAAATATGTAAGGAGATTTCATTTATGGTAGGGGATTTTAACTTTCCAAACATAGATTGGGACTGATATAGTGCTAAGGGCTTAGATAGAGCAAATTTGTTAAGTGTGTCCACGAAAATGGTTTGATTCAGTATGTGAATGTTCCAACTAGAGAAGGTGCAAAACCTGACCTACTCTTGGGAAATAAGGCAGGGCAGGTGACTGAGGTGTCAGTGGGGGAGCATTTTGGGGCCAGCGACCATAATTCTATTAGTCTTAAAATAGTGATGGAAAAGGATGGACTGGATCTAAAAGCTGAAGTTCTAATTGGATGAAGACTAATTTGATGGTATTAGGCAAGAACTTTCAAAAGCTGATTGGGGGCAGGTGTTCGCAGGTAAAGGGATGGCTGGAAAATGGGAAGCCTTCAAAAATGAGATAACTAGAATCCAGAGAAAGTATATTCCTGTTAGGGTGAAAGGAAAGGGTGGTAGGTGTAGGGAACGCTGGATGACTAGAGAAATTGAGGTTTTGGTTAAGACAAAGAATGTCTTTGTCTTTGTGCAGTACATTGTTCCTTGCAAATGGGATCACAGGTAGGTCGGATAGTGAAGAAGGCGTTTGGTATGCTTTCCTTTATTGGTCAGACCACTGACTATAGGAGGTGGGAGCTCATGTTGTGGCTGAACAGGACATTGGTTAGGCCACATTGCGTGCAATTCCTGTCTCCTTCCTATCAGAAGGATGTTGTGAAACTTGAAAGAGTTCAGAAATGATTTACAAGGATATTGGCAGGGTTGGGAGGTCATGTTGCGGCTGTACAGGATATTGGTTAGGCCACTTTTGGAATATTGCATGCAATTCTGGTCTCCTTCCTATCAGAACGATGTGTAGCTTGAAAGGGCTCAGAAAAGATTTACAAGGATGTTGCCAGGGTTGGAGGATTTGAGCCATGGGGGGAGGCTGAACAGGCTGGGGCTTTTTTCCCTGGAGCGTCAGAGGCTGAGGGGTGACCTTATAGAGGTTTACAAAATTATGAGGGGCATGGATAGGGTAAATAGGCAATGTCTTTTCCCTGGGGTCAGGGAGTCCAGAACTAGAGGGCATAGGTTTAGGGTGAGAGGGGAAAGATATAAAAGAGACCTAAGGGGCAAATGTTTCATGCAGAGGGTGGTATGTGTGTGGAATGAGCTGCCAGAGGAAGTGGTGGAGGCTGGTACAACTTCAACATTTAAGAGGCATTTGGATGGGTATATGAATAGGAAGGGTTTGGAGGGATATGGGCCGGGTGCTGGCACATGGGACTAGATTAGGGGATATCTGGTCGGCATGGACCGAAGGGTCTGTTTTCATGCTGTACGTCTCTATGACTCTATCTCCTAATTGTAGTTCACTATGTGGGTCAAAGATCTCTTATCCTCCTCTACCACTTTGTTTGAAGCATTTATTGTCTATCTCCATTTTCCCTGCAAAGATGGTGGTCCAAGTATTGAGCTTGCAAGGCCTCATCAGAGAGTCACTGCCACTGCCACCACGCTGAATGTAACTGACATGAACCTGGAACCTTGTGGTAAGGTGGTGTAAATTCAGCATTCAATGTAACTGATTTTAAATTGGCAGTTTTAGATTAGATTAAATTAGATTAGATTCCCCACAGTGTGGAAACAGGCCCTTCAACTCAACAAGTCCATACCGACCCTCCGAAGAGTAAATCAGACCCATTTCCTCTGACCAATGCATCTAAAGCTATGGGCAATTTAGCATGGCCAATTAACTTGACCTGCATATCTTTGGACTGTGGGAGGAAACCGGAACACCCGGAGGAAACCCACGCAGACAGAGGGAGAATGTGCAAACTCCACACAGACAGTCACCCGAGGCTAGAATCGAACCTGGGTCCCTGGTGCTGTGAGGTGGTTACTTACACATATCGAGGTGACTGATACATAAAATGGAGACATGTCACCACAAGTCATAGAGGTTGCTGTTTTGAGGTTGGAGCTTCTCAAAATCACTGAAACATTCCAGAACCAATTTGGCATAGTAATACTTGATGAGACAATGCAGATGGAACTTTATTCTGTAACTAAATAATACAAGTTGTGTTAGATGAGACTGTGCAGATAGAGGCTTACTCTGTAACCAAACAAGCTAGGAGTATTCAATAGGGACTATAATAGATGAAATTTTACTCGATATCTAACCTGTGCTGCACATACCCTATGAGTTTTTGATAAGATGGTGCAGAAGAAGATTTACTCGAGACCCGTATTTTAGTTCAGTAAGTTCATTGTGCCTGACCATTTCTTTTTTGGTTTCAGATGTGACACATTGAAGGATTACTGGTACATTGGAGAAAACTGAATTCCTGGTCCATACGTTGACTGTCACCATCGTGACAGTAGTGGTGGTTCTGATAATCATAGTCACATTGATAGTACTGACTGTGTATTGTACAAGATACCAACATATGGTCAAGCAAAACCATTCATCAAGGTATTTTAGTCACCGCCTCTAACATCTCCTTCTTTGTGGCTCAATGTCAATGGAATAATATTCCAGAGATTCTGCATTTAATTCCACAATGGCAGTTTGAGACTCTGAATTCTGTTTTAAAAATCTGTAAATAAGCTATTGCCTCCAGTTATAGTGGCCATGGAGTTGCTGGATTCTTGTAAGTGCCCAAATAATCCACAAATATTTTTGGGAATTACCCAGTTTGTTCAATAAAACTGCATTTTGCCAGTAACAGCAGCAGTGGGTGGAGCAACAGCGAGGACTGGGGGTTGCTGGGAAGGTAAATCTAAAATTATACAAACTTACCTTGTGCATAGGCAGAGCGCACACTGATCAGGAGCGGACATGGGATTGCTGAGTAAGTGAAGCAATATACTTGGGTCGCTGTGTTACCTGAAACATTACTTAGGTAGTATCTCCCACCCATCCTCCTCGTCTAACCAAAAAAAAGTTTCTGTGAGCCGGATTGGTAAGATAACTAGTTTTTAAAAAAAATTCTTTATGTTTCTACAGTCTCTTTGGGAATTTAGTACAGTGGGAATGGCGGTTCGGGCAGTTGAATGTTCCTTCTGCAGAATGTGGGAGGGAAGTGTCACCTCCAGTGTCCCTGCTGACTGCATCTGTGGGAAGTACACCCAACTCCAGCTCCTGGAAAACAGCGTTCGGGAACTGGAGCTGGAGCTGGATGAACTTTGGATCATTCGAGAGGCAGAGGGAGATATTGAGAGGGGTTACAGGGAGGTAGTCACACCTCGGATACAAGAAAAGGGCAAATGGGTTACTGTCAGGGGACGGAAAGGGAACTGGCAGGCAGTACAGGGAACCCTTGTGGCCGTTCCCCTCAATAACAAGTATACCGTTTTGGATACTGTTGGAGAGAGCGACTTACCAGGGGTAAGCTATGGGGTACAGGTCTCTGGCACAATGTCTGCCCTTGTTGCTCAGAAGGGAAAGGGGGAGATGAGCAGAGAATTAGTCATTGGGGACTGCAGGGTTTCTGTTCCATGTACCCAATAAAGAGGCAGGCATAGCTGGGTCCCATGCAGGTGCCTATGGCTACCCCTTTGGTTTAGAAGAAGTGGGAGGATTGGAAGAAGTTGTTAAGGGTGAGGACTAGTTCAGCCAGACGGATAAGGGTATCGGTGGAAGGGTACTGGTTGGGATGGTGTGAGATCAACTTCACCAACACCTTTCACCCCAACCTCAAATTCACCTGGACTGTTTACTGACACCCTCATCCACCTGGCTAAACTGGTCCTCACCATGAACAACTTCTCCTTCCAATCCTCCCACTTCCTCCAAACCAAAGGAGTAGCCATGGGCACCCGCATGGGACCCAGCTATGCCTGCCTCTTTGTTGGGTACGTGGAACAGTCCATCTTCCGCGGTTACACAGGCACCACCCCCATCTGTTCCTCCACTACATCGATGACTGTATCGGTGCTACCCTCGTGCTCCCATGAGGAGGTCGAACAATTCATTAACTTCACCAACACCTTTCACCCTGATCTCAAGTTCACCTGGACCATCTCGGATACCTCCCTCCCATTCCTGGACCTCTCCATCTCCATCTCTGACGACCAACTAACCACGGACATCTAAGACAAGCCCTCCGACTCCCACAGCTACCTAGACTACAACTCCTCCCACCCTACCTCCTGTAAAAAATGCCATCCCTTATTCCCAACTGCTCTGCCTCTGCTGCATCTGTTACCAGAATGACAAAGAAAATCCCTGATGGCCTCCTTCTTCCAAGATTACAATTTCTCTTCCCACGTGGTCAACAATGTCCTCCAGTGCATCTCCTCCACATCGCGCACCACTGCTCTTGAACCCCACCCCTCGCAATGCAACAAGGACAGAACCCTTCCCCCCCTCTCCCCGGACCTCACCTTCTACCCCACCAACCTTTGCATACATTGGATCATCCTCCATCACTTCCGCCACCTACAAACAGACTCTACCACCAGAAATATATTTCTGTCCCCATCCATACCAGAGTTCCAGAGAGACCATTCCCTCTGCTACTCCCTCATCAGGGACACACCCTCCCATCAGCCACACCTCACTCCTGGCACCTTCCCCTGCCACCACAGGAAATGCAAAATCTACACCCACATCACTCCCCTCACCTCCATCCAAGGCCTTAAAGGGTCCTTCCACGTCCGACAGAAATTTACCTGTACCTCCACCAATGGCATCGACTGTATCCATTGCACCCGATGTGGTCTCTTCTACATCGGGGATACAGGATGCCTCCATGCGGACTGTTTTAGAGAACATCTCTGGGACACCACGCACCAACCAACCCCACTGCCCTGAGGCTGAACACTTCAACTCCCCCTCCCACTCCATCAAGGACATGCAGGTCCTGGGCCTCCTCCATCGCCAAACCCTTACCGATGCTTGGAGGAAGAACGCCTCATATTCCACCTTGGGACCCTGCAACCATAAGGGATCAATGTGGATTTCAACAGTTTCCTCATTTCCCCTGCCCCCAACATTACCCCAGTCCCAAGCCTCCAACTTGGCACTGCCCTCCTAACCTGTCCATCATCTTTCTCATCTATCCACTCCACCCTCCTCTCCGGCCCTTCACCTTCTCCCTCACCTTCATCTACTTATTGCATTCTCAGGTACCTTCCCTCTAGCTCCCCCCACACCACCCCATTTATCGCTCAGCACCCCCAGCCACAAACCTCATTCCTTATGCCCAAAGCGTCGATTCTCCTGCTCCTCAGATGCTGCCTGACCTGCTGGGCTTTTCTAGCACAACACTCTCGACTCTGATCTCCAGCATCTGCAGTCCTCACTTTCTGCCAAGTTAGTGTCTGATGTCTGACATAGAGGGTCTTCAGAGCAAGCAGAGCAAGCAAGCAATCTGAAGTCACCTGGTACCCACTCTGATGTCCGTGTCGAGAATTCTCAGCAGCCATTTTCCTCGCTGCCAGAAGTATGATAGAAAGCTGCATATTAATGAGGTGATCCACTGTAAGCAAGGTTGTTAACCAAGCAATAATCCTCCTTTAATTGGCAACTCACCACTCCTTAGTGGGTACATCACATTGACACCCTATTTTAAAAGTGCTGCAAATTGTTCCCGGCATCAACTTAGGCCTCACTGGCCTTTTCACACGATTCTGCTGCATTTCAAACCATAGCTCAGGTCATTCAGCCCCCTATAGGACTCTGCCTGAAAAAAAAAGGATATATTTGAAAAGAAAAGCAAAATGGATTATGGAGACTAAACCAGTGAGTGGAACTGGGTGGATAGATCCATCAAAGAGCCACTAAACTAAAACAAAGAACTGCTGATATGTAAAATCTGAATCAGAAATTGCTGGAGAAACTCAGCAGGTCTGGCAGCATCTGTGGGAAGAAAACAGAGTTAATATCTTGAATCCAGTGACTCCTCATTCTGGCTGACTATATTCCTCGTTACAAAATGTTTGTCTTTTATTCAATCAGTTAATCCGTGTAAACATGAAGGTTCCTGGGATGGTGTTGAATGTACCTGCCAAATACCATACGAAGGACAGTACGGTGAATTATCTCCCAAACTATCCCTAGTAAGTTGCATCTGTTTTATAATTTATCTGGTTATTAGTTTACATTGCAGTGACAGACATCAAATTATTTTTAAAATTAAACAATATGGCAACACTACAACTCACTAATAATATGAAATATGACAATATATTTTAATAAGGAAATATTACACTTCAATATTAGCATGGGAAAAGGCTACATCTCAATATTAACATAAAGAACATCTACCCCAATAATAACATAGAGACTACTATGCTTCAGTATCAGCAATAATTTGCCTTAATCCTAACACAGAGAACGCTGCGCTCCAATATTAATGCAAGTAATGTTACACTCCAATACTAACATCAGTAATATCATTCTGTTTAAATATCGAAAAATATTACACCCATTATCAATACAGGGAACATTACACCACAATCATAACATAGTGAATGTTACATTCCAATATTAAGATGGGTGCACAGACACTGGGGAGTCAGAAAGTAAGTTACTTGCTGCAGTATTCCTAGCCTTTGACCTACTCTTGTAACTGTTGTATTTATACGGTGAGTCCAGCTGAATTCCTGCTTAATGGTCACCCACAGCACGTTGATAGTGGGGGATTCAGTGATGGTAACACCATTCAATGTCAAGGGACTGTGGCTGGACTGCTTTTTATTGGAGATGGTCATTGCCAGGCATTTGCCTGGTCCAAACGCACTTGCAACTTTTCAGACTAAGCCTAGACATTGTTGCATTTGAGCTGGACTGCTTCAGGAGTAGTGCTGAATGAGCAAAGATCCTTGCCTCTGACCTTATGATGGAGGGAAGGTCATAACATGATAGCTGCTCTGACCGTGGCCTCAAATACCTTTTCCTGCCCATTCCCCCATCCTCTGACTCCCTTATCTGTGGAATTATATACTGCAAAGGGTTGCCTAGGCTGGGTCACTAAGTAAAATCAAGACTGAGATAGACAGGTATTGAATCAGTAAGGGAATAATGTTTATGAGGTAAAGGTAGGAAAGTAGAATTGAGGATAATTCATCAACTATAATCTCACTTAATTAGAGAGAAAAAAACCTAATTGGCTCAATGGCCTATTTTAGATTAGATTAGATTCCCGACAGTGTGGAAACAGGTCCTTCGGCCCAACAAGTCCACACCGACCCTCTGAAGAGTAACCCACCCAGACCCAATTCCCTCTGATTAATGCACCTAACACGATGGACAATTTAACATGGTCAATTCACCTGACCTGCACATCTTTGGACTGTGGGAGAAAACCCACGCAGACGCGGGGAGAACGTGCAAACTCCACACAGACAGTTGCCCGAGGCTGGAACAGAACCCGGGTCCCTGGCGCTGTGAGGCAGCAGTGCTAACCACTGAGCCACCGTGCCGCCCTAACTCTTAATCCTAACTCTTCTGGTCTCATGGTTTTTGTAAATCAAAATATTTTGTTTGTTTCTGCATTTCCCTGAATATGACATTTAGGCTTATTTTTGTCTGTAGGAGACACGAACTGGGATGAATCTGATTTGCATTTCCACCTCCCACCCCTGTGCTTCAATTAGCCTCAGGTTGGCCATATCCTTGACCCATCCCCACCCCAACAACTTATCCACTTTATATATTATCAATTCACAAAGCCTATTGTAAAAACTGGACTACATCCAAGAGCACATAAATCCCCCAAATAAACAATTGGATCACATAATTGCACACCTCAACAAATGTCTAAACTGAAACCATGAAAGCTATTGAAAGCACTTAAAAAATTAGATACCTTTTAAAACTTTTCCCACTTTCATGCAGCTAATGTAAAATATCACTACTCTTGCATAAAATCAGCAAACCTTCCAAAGACTGACCTTTAATGAAACTGCCACAATATGAAATATCTTGTTTATAAAAATAGGATACTTTGGAGCTCACATCTTCACCTGCCCTCAGAAAACAGACAGACAGCATAAATGTAGATGGAACATCCACCCATATTGTTTGGAGGCAATTTTTGTGCTATCCTGCTTGCGTTAAACTAAGGTGTACAGCTTATTGTTACAAACGTAAATAAGGTACTAACACATGTTGCAATGTATTACAGGAAATGTGACTTATGCCATCAGAGTGACAGTAAAAATAGAGAACAGGAATTACTCCATTGAACTGGCAAACAGATCATCTGAAACATTCTCAAAGGAGTTTAAGGAACAGGTTGGAAACTTTCCATATACTTGTATTGAATGGCAATTCTTAGAAATTGTTTTGAAAATATTATACATTTTATGACAAATGAGGGCATCTTGGTGAATTCAAATTGGGATTGTTTTCTCTTCTTAAGTGTGACACAGTGAGGAATTATTTGATTAGCTATTTTTTTCCTGTTCACCTTTGTCCCTTTATTGAGATAGGTCGAAGGGTGTGTATCTTTTAGGAGTTGTCGGTGTCTGCAGGGATCATAATAAATCGCATGTTAAACAGGGACCGTTCACTTTACTTTTTTTTAAAATCATGTCCGTACCTTCTCTTTGAAATGACTTATCTCTCAAATCCCAAACTTTATCCTTTTCTATAGAAACAGCATACACGAGTACTCTATATAAACAGCATATCCGAGTTACCATTTCCGTGGCCTGTCTTTCTCTATCTCTTTCACACAAGTACACAGGAGTATGTTTATCTGCTAATCTTTTTGTTTCTTCAGATGCAATTTATATCAACAGATATGAACACTTGAGATCACAATGACAGGGTACGAATCTCAGAACAGGATTTATAGTCCTGATAAATTTATATTATGTGCAATAAAAATAACATGGGATTCATGTTCATTGAAATCTGTGCAGATATGCAAATAATTGCTCTGTAACGGATGATGAAGGTTTAAAGCTACAGGTCAAGGAGGAGAGCAAAATTCCCCTCTGTTGAGAAGAAGTTACAAAGAGGTAACTGGAAATGAGATTAAATTAAAAGCCATGTTACACAATCATGCCTATTTTGGCCTCAGATTTGCCTATTTATATCAGATCTTCAAGAGCTGAATGCATAGGGCAGATGAAATTCAGCTCCATTGATTATATCTGTTGGATCTTGCTTTACTGTCATAAAGCAGTAACTAGCATTGAACATAATTTTTGCTGTTTTTCCTCTTCCCTCATGTTTTCAGCCAGGGCAGCATTGATTAGATTTGATTACTTACAGTCTGGAAACAGGCCCTTTGGCCCAACAAATCCACACTGACCCTCCAAAGAGCAACCCGCCCAGCCCCATTCCCCTACATTTACCCCTTCACCTAACACTACAGGCAATTTAGCATGGCCAATTCACCTTACCTGCACATCTTTGGACTGTGGGAGGAAACCGGAGCACCCGGAGGAAACCCACGCAGACACGGGGAGAATGTGCAAACTCCACACAGTCAGTTGCCCGAGGCAGGAATTGAACGCGGGTCTCTGGCGTTGTGAAGCAACAGTGCTAATCACTGTGCCACCGTGCCGCCCATCACAAAGCTATTTTCAACAATAAAGCAGAGAGGTTCAATGACAGCATGAGAAATGAAACGAAAACAGAATATCGAAGAAAGCTTGCAATCCAGGAATTGTATCAACAGTAACGATTCACCAAAGAAAATAATTTTGCTCTCAATTACACTCAGCAGTAAAATCGCACAGCCACACGAACACCTCATCTTAAATGTCTTTGTGTGGCGTGTCATTGTGTTGGGCACTGATTTAAAGCCATTCTTTCTCCTAAACAGCAGTGATTGCTCATGAAAATCTCCAACCAGACCCTATGCTACACTAACACTGTTTTAGCCACATGTAGAAGTTGACCTTTAAAACCTGCAAACATATCTCCAGAAATGAAGAGTCAACTCATATGCCAAGTATAAAAGTGAAGAAGTGGTGGTTGTCATGTTTACCAATCACCTTAGGGGGTCAGCTATGTGCAGGGTACGTCTTAAACTCCTGCATATTATTGCAGCACAGCCTGTATTGTCTGCCTACACCCTGATCCCTTACACCCAGTTAGAAAGTACAGGTCAATAAAACATTCATCTGTGGAGAGAAAAATTCAGGCTCCAAATGTCAGAATAGCATCTTGGGGCTGGAAAAGTGGGTGGGAGGGGTTAAGGTATATGCAAAAACAGGAATTTTGGGACCATGAAAATGAAGTCGTCATATATGCCGGGTTGATGTATACTGTAATTTTGATGGGAAATAACTCCTTGTCACACAAGCAATGTTGATTGTTGACTGTCTGTTTCAGGCAGAGCACTGTCACCTCCTTCTCAGAAGGTTGTGGGTTAAAGTCTCACTCCAGTTTATAATCCATGCTGAGATATGAGCCTACTGACATGCCGGCGAGATGAAGATAGGGTGGCAGGATCCCCATCACTGAAGGGGCTCAGTGAATCAGTTTGGTTTTATTACTCACCAGCTCACATTGATTCAATGTGTGGTTAGATTTCAAACTGAGAATCTGTGGGTTTCTAAACCCGTTCCACAATCACTGCACTTGACAAACTGCTCTCATTTATCAGGGGTTTGCTTTTGCCAACCCATTTGCTTTCTTTGAAATATCCTCGGCATCATTTTCATCTCCACTGACTGTCTGATACTCTGGTGGGAGGGGCTCATAGGCCTGTTGATTTCACGGGGTCAGCAATCACCTCTGGTCAAGCTGAAAATGATGACGAGAAACCTTTGTTGTGTTAACAGTGCCAACCTGAATGTGCGTTAATCGCTATTTATGCCGAGTTGGTGATGATACAAATGAGGAGCTTCTTTGTCCACTTCAAAGGGCAGTTATTATCACCCTTGTGGGCCAAGGGTGACACGTAGGCTGTACAGGTCTGGGTGACAGAATTCCTTCTCTAGACAGTGAAAGTGTTGGAATTTTACAACAATACAACAGATTCATGGTCATTTTCAATTATAACAAAGCTTTGATTTCCATACAAATTCTTAAAATTCCATACTTAGACCTGAATTCACAGTCCTCCAACTTAGAAGCCAGCAATGTAGTCACTGAAAGATTATTTTGTTCCATTTGAGAGTATAATCTCAACGTTTTACTCATATTGCTGTCCTGATATGTACAACTATTAATTTAAAGGTAATTGAAAGCTTCTTCTGAGCATGTCCTTTTAACTGTGAGCTAATTCACATTTCAGAAGCATTCACGACTTCAGCTCGTGCCAAATTACAAAAATGTATCGTTCTGGTACTTTTAGAAAAGGGATTATATACAGAAGAAGACCATGCTCCTGGCTCAGCCTTACAAGTCAGACATGGAGAAAAGAATGCTCTGGTGCATGGGCGCTCTTCCAGTTAGTACTCTATCATTTACAGAAAGGACATGCCTTAGGAGATGTGGAGAGACTCTTTTGGACTTGAAATCGGGAACTAGGAGAGGAAGATATGTTGGAAAATGTAAAGAAAATCTCAATACATAACAAAGCGCAGGCTATGCAATTGAAGATTTTACATAGGGCTCATATGGCACCAGAGAGGCTAGCTAAGTTCAAGAGAGGAGCGTCACCAGGGTGTCCCAAATGTAAAATCAGTATAGGCACTCTCACACAATGCTTTTGGTCATGTTGCAAGATCTGGAGATACTGGGGTGCCATAGTAAAGCAACTGAAGGAAATCCTGGGAATTGAAGTCAAAATGGTCCCAGTATTTCTTCTTCTGGGCTTGCCAAATTTGCCCTCTCTGGGGGAACACGGGAAGAGAATGTGTAACATTCTTCCCCACTGTGCGAGAAAGAACATTTTAATGAATTGGACATTGGAAAAAAAACCCAGGTCTTATGGAGTGGTGCAGGCTGGTGATGGAGCATCTCCCCCAAGACTACCTCACAAATATGGTGCACCACAACATGGAGCAGTTTTATAAGACATTGTGGCCCTTTCTAAATTATATTGATGCAGACTTATTGGCAATATTAATTGGGGCCGTGATATAGCTGTGAGGATCAGTTTGGACGCCCGAGGGGCACTGGGAGGGGGAATCTGGGGAAAAATATGAATGGGTGTAATGACTGGTGCTCCCAGGGGCAGGAGCTTCAGTGAAGGTGTGGTGTGCGAAATAATGTGATAAAATTTAATTTAAGTTAATTTGAATTCAACTTAATTAAATTTTTATGTAATTTGATTGTCGTTTAGTTTAGTAGATACATTTGTTCTGGTAGAATAGAGTAGTTTAATATTAATAGTACTGTGATATGACATTGTTGTACAACCTCTATCTTTTTGTATATTTTTTTACATATAGTTGCTTTGTAAAAGATTTGAAAAAGTTTTTAATAAAAATATTTATTTAAAAATGTATCATACACAACTAATGATGTGACTAGTGAGTTTTACATTCTCAAAGCTATTTCATAAACTGAGTAGCAATTAAGAGCCGAAGGCTTCATATAATGATGTTGCGAACGTATGAAATATTTGACACACTTCGTCTTAATTGTTGACCATCTGGTTGCAACCATTCCAGTATCGATCCTATAAGCATTTGTTCTGCAATTAATGATCCTCGAATTATTGATCTGGTCTGAATTAGTTCCTTATTTTCCCAGCGAGAAATGGATTGCTGCATAGTTCATTCAGCTCAGTGAAACTGTCAAATTAACTAGCATAGATAGAGGGTGGCAGGAGGCAAAGCATCTCTAACGTTTCCATGTTGAGCACAATTTATTTAGTTCATTGCACATACGTACAGGATAGCTGTATAGGCACCTATACGTGCACCATAAAGGGACCTTCAATTGTGTTTGGGGCTGATTACTGTGTTTCACCACACAATGTAATTACTGCAGGGTCATGCAGCTTAGAGAAAACATTTGAGAGATGTGAGAGATACATTGCCAAAGTCGCGATTTTGTTATCCACTAACTGTTCAACAGTTGATTGCTCTACGTGTGTCGAAGACAATTTCAAGGACTACTTTACATCTGCAAATACACCTTTGAGTTGGATCTCTGTATTAAGAGCTGAAAATGTGCTGCTGGAAAAGCGCAGCAGGTCAGGCAGCATCCAGGGAACAGGAGAATCGACGTTTCGGGCATAAGCCCTTCTTCCTGAAGAAGGGCTTATGCCCGAAACGTCGATTCTCCTGTTCCCTGGATGCTGCCTGACCTACTGCGCTTTTCCAGCAACACATTTTCAGCTCTGATCTCCAGCATCTGCAGACCTCACTTTCTCCTCTCTGTATTAAGATGTCACCATGACCAGAACATACAGCGCTGATACAGGAAATATGAGCTTACAGCAATAGGCCCCAAATGTTTGTAAGATTCGACTGATATTCTTGTGTTTCAGTCATAGTGGTTAACACGGTGAGGTCTACAGCTGCTGAAGCTGCAGAATTATCTTGCGGTTTCCATATTAAGGATTAATCTCCTGTAACCAAACCAGCGATAAAACTCACTTTGAAATTACAAAGAGCTGTGCGCTTTCTGTTAGTTTTATTGGACGCTAATAACTAACAACACTATTATTACTAGTTTTAAGAATACTGGGATACAGAAAAATTGCTGGTTGGGTGGGGAGGTTGGATATTATGTAATGAAACTTCTCAGACTATGTCCAGTTAAGTTGGCAAACTCTCTAAGGACCAATCCTTTATGGTGGGAGCACAGGTAACAGTATTAATCAGTACCCTAGCCAAGGAGTGGGACCTGTAGTTTCATTATGCAATGCTGTGAACGATCGATCTGTGTTTGGTAATTACTTTGCATGATGTGTCTGACTAATTTTTTTTTAGATTAGATTAGATTACTTACAGTGTGGAAACAGGCCCTTCGGCCCAACAAATCCACACCGACCCACTGAAGTGCAACCCCCCAGACCCATTCCCCTACATTTACCCCTACACCTAACACTACGGGCAATTTAGCATGGCCAATTCACCTGACCTGCTCATCTTTGGACTGTGGGAGGAAACCGGAGCACCCAGAGGAAACCCACGCAGACACGGGGAGAAAGTGCAAACTCCACACAGTCAGTCGCCTGAGTCGGGAATTGAACCCGGGTCTCTGGCGCTGTGAGGCAGCAGTGCTAACCACTGTGCCACCCCCGTGCCGCCCATGTTGACTTTCTTGAAAAAAAAACTGAAATTTAGTTAGGTCACAGCAGAATTGTCACCTCTCTTCCAAAGATTGGATCTCAGATAGACTGGTGGAATGAAAGACTTTAATTTTTGACAATTAATTCATGATACATGGGTGTCACTAGTTAGACCAGTATTTATTGTTCAGAGGGCAGTTAACAGACAGCCACTTTGCTGTGGGTCTGGAACCATAGTAGGCCAGACCAGATAAGGATGGCAGATTTCCTTCCCTAAAAAGCATTAATGAACCATTAATTTAATAATAATAATCATCAACAATGTCAACAAGAGTACCATCAGGATCGCTTTTTATTGAATTCAGATTTCACCATCTACTGCAATGGGTTTTGATCCTTTGCTCACAGAACATCAGGTGCTAATTCAGTGACATTACCAGTGTGTCATCATCTCCTAACTGAAGTTCACTATAAAGGTCAAAGACTTCTTATCCTCCTCTCCTACTCTGTTTGAAGCATTTACTGCCCATCCCCATTCTCCCTGCAAAGATGGTAGTACAAATAATGGGCTTGCAAGGCCTCAGCAGAGTCACTGCCAACCACACTGAATGAAACTGACATGAAACTGGAACCTTGTATAGGTGGTGTAAATTCAGCATTCAGTACAATTGATTTTAAATTGGCAATTCCACTTACACATATCAAGGTGGTTGATGCATGAAGTGGAGACATGTCACACAAGCCTTATGGGTTGCTGTTTTGAGGTTGGAGATTCTCAAAATTGATGAAACATTCCAGAACCAATTTTGCTGAGCACCTTGGCAACGCATCTGGCATAGTAGCGCTTGCTGAGACATTGCAGAAGGAACTTTACTCTCTAACGAAACAAAGCAAGGTGTGTTAAATGAGACAGTGCAGAGAGAGGTTTACTCTGTAACTGAACAATGCTAGGAATATTCAATGGGGACTATAATACCCAGTTTGTTCAATGAGACTTCCCACACCATTGTATGTTATCTCTTACCAGCCTCACGTGTGTCCAAGTGAACATCTCAAGGAACAGGCTCACCATGGGGATGGTGTGGGTACAGTGATAGTGTACCTTTGGAGACCCAGGCTTGAATTCCACTGGTTCCTAAGGAGCATGTGATAACATTGCTGAACAGTTTAAGTAGAAGATTTGGGAGGAGAAACGAGAAGGCTCATCATTAGCTCTCAGAGGATCAACAATAAATATTGGTGGATGTTCACTTATTTTTAAATTAACAGAAAGTATAATTAAGTATGATTCCAAATACATTGTCCAAGACTCCTCTGAGGACTGGACCCATAAAATGATATTCAGTATTACTCCAAGTCTGTACAATACACTAATACAGGTTGAAATGTTTGTAATCCAGCAGGACGAAGACCCCAAATCAGATATTGAAATGGTGGGAGGAGGACAACTGGGAGTGGCGTGTATCCCAAGGTTTAACTCTCAGCAACCTTGCTACTGCAAATGTTCACGGTAAGATTCAATGCTTTTCAAGCTCTAATCTTTTGGGATGTTCCTTAAGTCAGAATGACATGACCAGCGACTAAAGTGTGACAAGTTATCTCCAAACGATAGTGAAAGGAATTTATTTTAAACACAGCTTAATATTTTTGTTAGACAACCTAAGGTTAACAAATGTTCTCTCCCCTCCCCAACGCCCCCAAATCCCCAACCTGATGAACTGAAAGAATGCAAGATTTCCAATGCTGAGAACCTACAGTACTTGGGGTTGCTTTGAGATGCAGAGGTATTGGTTGTTGGGCTTTGAGATGATGTGGGATATGGACAGTGAGGGAGCTGAGGTTTTCTGATACTGTGAGACACAGAAGAGCTGGGATCTGGGACACTGTGGGAATTGGAATTGGGTGTTACAGGCGGTGTGAAGGCTGGTTTGCAGCATCTCACAGGGACCTCTGTCTGCAGAACACTGTCAGTGCTATGGACCAGAAGTAGATGTAGACTTTTCAATGCTGTGAAGATCAAAAGACTTTATAACAGTTGTGTTCAAATATTCATGTCTACCCAGATACTCAGAACTGAAGAGCCATTCGCCAGAACAGAGGACATGAACTCACCTTTCAGGGTAAGACTTTATTAGTTAATCCATTTCTATTCCACGGCCCAGAATGGAAAAGAGCTGCACATTTGTCCGTTGTCCTATTAAGATAGTATCAACTGTGAACTTAAAAACTAGGAGCAGGAGAAGGCAATTCAGTCTCTCCTGTCTGCTCCACCATCTAATACAATCATGGCTGATCTCACCCTGGCCTCAACTCCACTTTCCTGTCTGCTCCCCATAACCCTTCAAGCTAATTACAAATCTGTTTATCTCCTCCTTAAATTTATTCAATGCCCCAACATCCACCACACTCTGGGGTAGTGAATTCTATATATTAATGATCCTTTGAGGGAAGTAATTTATCATCATTGTTTGAAACTGCTAAGTCTAAAACAAGTCACTTAGTCTAAAACTATGATCACTCATTCTAAATTGCCCCACAAGGGGAACCATCCACTTATAGCTACCTTTTCAATCCTCATTAGCAGCTTACAGACTCGATATGACCTGGGAGGCTGCTACCCAGTGGTAGGTGGGTGTGAGCGTGTTTTGGGGGTGTAACGATCAGTCTGCTTGGAAGTTGACCAAACCCGTTAATGAGAGGAGTGCCTGACTCAACTCTGATTTGGGAGTGAGGGTTGGGGAATTAATGGGAACCAAGCTGTAGACTACAGCAGTCCGAACTTTTAATGCAGGATAATGGGGTGGATATGCCTGTTTTTCTCAGCCCCACATGCAGTGGGCTGTAACCTTCTGCTCATTTTAGAGGTGTTTAATCAAATACGTTAAGAAGATAAAACTCAGAGCAGGATAGACAATTTGGTTCATCAAACCTGCTCCACCAATCAACATGGTCATTTCACACCCACTCTCAGTATACATTGAGAGAGAAATATCTGTCAATCCCAGCCTTAAATATATTCAACGATGGAGCGACCTCAACCCTCTGGGGTAGAGAATTCCAAAGATAGACTTCCCTTTCAGTGAAGACATTTCTCTTCATCCCAGTCTGGGTCTCCAACTTTCCTGACATAAGGTGGCCAGAAGTGGACACTATTGCTCCAGATGCATAGCTTTAAACCAGGGAAGCATCATTCCCTCCCCTTTGTCATTGCGCTGCGTTGACATAATCAATTGCCAGACATTAAAAAGGCTGTTTTTATATTCAATTCAATATTCTGTTTTTATTCTTCAGATCAAAATGGTGAGGCTGCAGATGACGGAAGCATACACTGTTTAAGTTCTCCTGGTCTGATTAACACCTCACCTTCTCCACTCCAGAAACCATGCATCAGACTGACAAACAGAACTGGTCTGCAACGATCTGATTACGACATCATGTGGAACCATTTTTTTTCTTTCCTTGATTTAGTTCCATTAAAAGATCACAGTTAATTATTTGTTATATTTGGTTTTGATCTTAAGGCCAGGAAGCTTGCATGAAAATCAGTGGGGGTCAATTACCGTGTGTGTCCCATAGGATATCAAATTAACTTGTCAAGGGTGAAGGGAAGGGACATTCCTGCAATGGAATACCTGATGGTAATTAGGTGTGGGGTTTCAGGCTGGTTCCTTCCCTTATCCCTGGTGCTGAATCCACCTTTGGTATCCCTCATGCTGAGCTGAACCCAGGTTGGCACCTTCCTGTGCTGTGGGGATGCAGCAGTAGGACACAGCTTCCAAATATCAATGATTCGGAGATGCCGGTGTTGGACTGGGGTGTACAAAGTTAAAAATCACACAACACCAAGTTATAGTCCAACAGGTTTAATTGGAAGCACACTAGCTTTCGGAGAATCACTCCTTCATCAGGTGGTAGTGGAGGGCTCAATCCTAACACACAGAATTTACAGCAAAAATTTACAGTGTGATGTAACTGAAATTATACATTGAAAAATTGATTGTCTGTTAAGCCTTTCATCTGTTAGAATACCGTGCTAGTTTCA
>NC_057757.1:1685005-1703781 GCF_004010195.1 Chiloscyllium plagiosum
TTGCAGCGCCTACTGTGACAGGGTTGTATGGAGTTGTCCTGAGAGCCGGGCAGCTTGCTACGAACAATGATCTGTTTGAGGTTTGGCAGTTGTTTAAAGGCAAGTAGTGGAGGTGTGGGGAAGGTCTTGGTGAGGTGCTCATCCTCATTGATAATGTGTTTCAGGGCACAAAGAACATGGCGTAAGTTTTCAGCTCCTGGGAAATACTGAACAACGAAGGGTACCCTGTCGGTTGCAGCACGTGTCTGTCTCCTGAGGAGGTCATTACGGTTCCTTGCTGTGGCACGTCGGAACTGGCAGTCGATGCGTTGGGCATCGTACCCCATTCTTGTGAGGGCATCCCTGAGTACTTCCAGGTGTCCGTCACGTTCCTCCTCATCTGAGCAGATCCGGTGTACGCGTAGGGCTTGTCCATAGGGGACGGCTGTTTTAATACACTTTGGGTGGAAACTGGAGAAGTGTAGCATTGTGAGGTTGTCTGTGGGTTTACGGGTAGAGTGAGGTGCTGAGGTGTCCATCCTTGATGGAGACGCATATGTCCAAGAATGAGACAGATAGTCGAGAGTAGTCCATGGTGAGTTTGATGGTGGGATGAAACTTGTTGATGTCACTGTGTAGTTTTATCAGTGACTCCTCACCATGGGTCCAGAGGAAGAAAATGTCGTCAATGTACCTGGTGTATAATGTTGGTTGGAGATCCTGCATAGAGAAGAAATCTTGTTTGAACCTGTGCATAAAAATGTTGGCATATTGGGGTGCAAATTTCGTCCCCATGGCTGTGTCTGGATGAAGAACTGGTTGTCAAAGATGAAGACGTTGTGGTCAAGAATAAAGTGGAAGAGTTGTAAGATGGTGTTTGGAGATTGGCAGTTGTTGGTGTTGAGTACTGAGGCTGTTGCCGCGATGCCATCATTGTGGGGGATGCTGGTGTAGAGTGCGGAAACGTCCATTGTGACGAGGAATGTTCCCGGTTCGACTGGTGCTGGAGTGGGTGCTGAGTTTCTGTAAGAAATCCGTAGTGTCGCGACAGAAGCTGGAGATCTGTGTTCTTTGGTCGGATCAGCTGGTAGTTGCCTGTAGTGTTCCTGGTTGTTCAGTTGTCGGTACACTTCCTTGGAGTAATCTGTTCTATTCTGAATGACAATGGCTCCTCCTTTATCTGCTGGTTTGATGACAATGTTGTGATTGGTTTTAAGAGCCTGGGTGGCATTGTGTTGTGAACGGATGATGTTTTGCTCCACCTTGTGGGTACGGCTGATGAATCTGGCATTTATATATTTCCTGACAGTTTGAGCATCCACGTCAAGCCCAGGGCAGCGGCCCTCCGGTGGGGTCTATGTTGACACCTTCTTTGGTCGTTCCTCTACAGATCCCTGTGATGACTGTTCCAGTTCATCAGTGTACCGACAACTGAACAACCAGGAACACTACAGGCAACTACCAGCTGAAGCGACCAAAGGACACACCCGAGAATTAAACACACTGATCAGAACTTTGGATCCAGTCCTTCAGAGTTCCCTACGCACCCTCATCCCACGTACTTCTCATGTAGGCGACTTCTACTGCCTTCCAAAGGTACACAAAGCCAACACACCAGGACGCCCTCATCAGCCTTAGTTACCTAATCTTCCTGCGCTTGCTCAAAGTTTGATTTATTTTATTCAAATGGACCTTAGAAGGACATGAAGAATCATTCATCAAGCCATATAACAAGACATGAGTAACATTCCAATCAGACTATAGTAAAATACAGCTTTTGGAATTCAGTGTAACTTTGATGTGTAGTGCTTGATAATTAAGAACGACTTAAGGATTGTGCCAAATCAAAAGGTTTCCAGTGGAAAATAAAGACAAAACAAAACAGTGGAAGAAGGAAGATGTTAAGAGATGAAGTTAAATAGAAACTGCCAGAGCAACATTCCAGGCTAGGTCACATGAATATAACATCAGGTGGTCTTTTACTTGGCGTTTGTTAAGGGATGAAAGTTGGTCAAAGTTGCTTTGTTCCACAGTCTTTGAACTTCCAACTGAATCAACAGAATTAATGTATGCTTTGAGCATTCAGTCAAAAGTGACTGACATTATGGCAGCTGGTAGCCTGGAGAACAAACGTTTGTTAAGTGGGGCAAGAGATACTGTTACAAGGCTATGGACTGTTTTTGTTAAGACAGACCTGAATATCAGACAATGGCTTGGCATTGTTGGTATTGGAGGACGTAGTAGTGAAAAGACAGGTGCATGATCCAAGTTAAATCAGAAACGCTAATAGATAAACAAAAATCTTACCCTCATGAACCACCATACACGTATCTCAGCTATAACACTTCAATGAGGAAAGGTCAAAGGGAATGGACCGATGCGCTCTGGGAACTAGAAGATTGAGAGGTGACATAATTGAAACATAGAATATTCTGAGAATGCTTGGAAGGATAGATGCTGAGAACTTGTTTCCCCCATAGCTGGAAAGTTTGAAGTTCTAGGGTATGGTCCCAGGAAAACATGTTGCCATTCTACACTGAGAAGAAATTTCTATTCGGAGGACTTAGGATTTGTTAGCCCGAGAACAGTGTGGATTCTTAGACATTGAATATGTTTGAGACTAAGATGAATACATTTTTGGGCTTGAAGGAAATAAAGGGGCTAGTAAGGAAAATGGATTTGAGACTAAAACACAACGCTAACAGTAAAGCAAATTTATGGTCCCATATGGCCTCTTCCTCTTTGTATCTCATGTACTTAAACATCACACCTCTATTTTATACAGAGATGTGATTGGAGATGAGATAATTGCAGTCATTGAGATGAGAGAGAGATCAATGTTCTCCTGATAAAAAAAATTATTGACGTAGAATGTATAATCTTTATGGCTTTGAACTGAAACTTGAAGATGCACCAATATTTACCATTGTCATTTCTCAAGTTTCAGCAACATAAACAAAGTGGACTTTGACTGAAATAAATTCACAAGGAGTGCAATAATAATAAATTATTTATATGTTCACACGGAATAGTTAGGAAATTTCATATTTTCAGCCTCTTCTGTAACTTGTTGGATCTGATGCAAACTGTATTACACACGTTTCTTCACAGATTTCTTCAAAAGTGGTGGAAAAGCCATTGCCAGGTACAATGTTCCACAGCTCCAAGATGGCACTGGACCCTCATTAGGACAGAATCTGGTTCAGGGACAGCAAACTCACCTTAATAATCACAAACCCCAGTCGATTGATATTAAACTAAAGTAACATTTGCACTTTCAAATGATTACAAGTAATAACACTGGAGGGGAGGTGGTAGTGAAGTAGTATTGTTGTTGGGCTATTAATCCAGAGACCCAGGTAATTCCCAGGATTTATGTTCTAAGACCATCACAGCAGATGATAGCACTTGCATTCAGTTAAAAGAAGAAAATCTATAATTAAAATTAATGATGACCATAAACTCACTGTCAATTTTGTAAAAACCCACCAAGATCACTAATGCTGTTAAGGAAGGAAATCTGCTGTCCAAATCCACAGCAAAGTGTTGACTGAAGTGGCCTATCAAGCTACTGAACTGTATCAAATTATTCCTGAGCCTTAAAAAGGGAATGAGACTGGAAATACCAACTGGCATTGATTAAGTCAATGGAAGAAACAACAGCATATTCAGCTTTGACAACAGAAGACATAGCATTGAGATCATATAGGAACTCATCATACATGTATCATATCCTGAACTTAAATGGTGCATTCAAAATATATTACATACCATTTATCAGCACAAGCCTGAATCGTGTCCAAATCTTTTCCATTTGGTCCTGGAGTGCTTCAATATCTGAGGAGTCGCAAAAGGTACTACACATTGCGTAATCGTCAGTGTACATCCCCACTTCTGACCTGATGACAGAAGAAAGGTCATTGATGAAGCAACTGTAGACGGTTGGGCCTGGGACAGTATCTTATTGTAAATCTCCTCTTAAGGTCCCCAGCAGCACAGATACCAATCTTCAGCCAACTTACTTCACTCCACATACTATCAAGGAACAGCTGGAGTGCTATAAGCCCTTAGCAATAGCACTGAATACTTGTGCTCCAGAACTGGCTACTCAGCTGGCCAAGCTGTTCCAGTGCACCTACAAACGTTGTCAACCTGCCAATGAGGAAAATTGCTCAGGTATGACTGAATCCATGAGGAAAGGACAAACCAAACCTCAAACGCAAGGGCTCACCATCAGTGGTATCAGGTACCACTTTCAATGGAATAACCTGCCCACAGGTACTCAGTTTGGATTCTGCCAGGACCATTCAGCTCCTGGCATTTTTACAGGCTTTGGACCAAAAATGGACAAGGGAACCGAAAATTTTACGGGTAAGGCGAGAGTGATAGCCATTGACATCAAGGCAGCATTTGACTGATTATGGCATTAAGGAGCCTGAGCAAAACTGGATTAATGGATATCAGGGGGAAACCTCTCCACTGGTTGGAACCATAAAAATAGCCTGAAGTGCAACCTCATAGCAACACCACCATTACCAAGTTCTTCTCCATATCTGACATGCAAATATATTGCCGATCTTTGTCATCATTGCACTCAGATTCTGAAATTACCTATTGACCACCATTGCAGAGACATCTCCATCATAGACATGCAGAAGATTAAAGAAAGGAGTTGGACAAGAATTGTAGGACATCAGGGCTCTCAGAGGATTGGATGGCTGGAGGAAATAAAAGGCACAGGAAAAGGTGAGGCCATGAAGGGGTTTCCATTCAGAATGCAAATTATATTTGTATCAAGATCCATAAAAACTTCAGGAAAATGGATTATACCATGCCCATGTTATTTCCCCACATCAACTAGGTCAGATCTTCCTCAGGAGTAATGATGGCTAATTCTATATTGGCCTCTCTGTGGTGCTAAACTTATTTGAATCAAACATCTGCTACTCATGATTATATAAATAAATCCAAGTCAGGATATTCCGAAACCCGAAACGTCGATTCTCCTGCTCCCTGGATGCTGCCTGACCTGCTGTGCTTTTCCAGCAACACATTTTCAGCTTTTGCAAAACAAACCCCATTATTTAAGAAAGGAAGGATAGAGACAATGAGTCCGTTTATTACCCATTGATTACCTAATGTCAGTCGTAGGGAAAGTGATAGAATCTATCACAAAAGATGTGAGAACTGGAGCTTGAGTTGAATGATTTATTGTTGGTTGTATTTAACGAATAAATACAATGAAAAGTGTAACATGTTACAATGCTCTGGTGCCATTTCGATTAACAGCAGAGATTAAGACAAAAGACTGAAATTAAAATATAAGACTTAAATATATGTAAAAACAGAGTTCATCATCCTCCCTTCTTATGCTCCATTTGACATTGAAGGGGTCTCTACAACTGGCTCTGGATCCAGCAATGCCCCCGCATCACAGTCGATTTCAGGAGTACCAATTCAGGTCTACCGCATTGCTGCAGCTGAAGCCCGACATCTCTGATTCTGACGCACTGCAGATGCCTCCTTCTCTGCAAATGTGGCCCTGATGACCATTCCCCTGTTTTGACACCGTCAGCGCCAAAGGCCAACTAACATTTAAATCGCTGATCATCAGGTGCCATGTTTTGCCAGTGGGCTTTACCAGTGTAGCAGCCACCGATGCCATAATCAGGATCTGTGCTTGCCTCACCCGCCAACTTCTCTGCTGCCATTTTATTGGAATTTTCTCCCACAAGTCCATGTTGGGCCCACTCGAGTCTGCACTAGGCTCAGTTGCCACTGTCGATGCTGTCGCCGTGACCAAGCTCTTCGCCGGAGTTAAGTACAAACCAAGTAAATGGGAAAAGAGGAAAGCGAAGGAATCATCAAACCAGTCCAATTTGCAGAATGGGCAGCACCAGTCATACTGATTTTGAAGCTCAATGGTTTGGTTTGCCTTCCTTAAAGAAAAGTACCTACATAACCTGGCATCCATACTGACGCCTTTCCTTCCATTTCTCAAAAAGCACCAGCCTTAGAAACGTTCCCATTGACAAGCACGGGTTTTCAATGAAGTAAAGAAATAGATGTCATCATCTAAGGAGTGAACACACTTTGATCCCAAGAAAGATCTGGTATTGACATGCAATGCCTTGCTGTACTGCATCGGGTTAGTATTAGCTCATGGGTGAAAGTGAGGACTGTAGATGCTGGAGATTAGAATCAAGATTAGAGCGATGCTGGAAATGCACAGCAGGTCAGGCAGCATCAGAGGAGTAGGAAAATCGACATTTCAGGCAGGAGCCCTTCATCAGAAAGGGCACCTGCCCGAGATGTCGATTTTCCTGCTCCTCCGATGCTGCCTGACCTGCTGTGCATTTCCAGCACCACTCTAATATTAGCTCATAGGTGGTCCAATGGAGAGGAACACCCAATAGTGTATGCATCCAGGACTCCGGCTAATGCAGAACGTAAATACATCCCAATAGAAAAAGAAGAAATTGGCAATCACACCATTATGGACAAAAATCTGCGAAAATCACAGTATGCAACTGTCTACTTGGTTTACTTAAAGGGCAGTGCAACCTTTGAAGGCTGGCTTGAAGAAATAGCCTATAGCCTGGCTAGATACCAAGTTGTCACAATTCATATTTGATTACATGATTACCCCCATATGCAACTACAGGGATAGCACTGGCAGAGGGGCTAATAGGTAGAAGACTCCCACCAGTTTGTCTGGACATAGAGTCATAGAAAAGGACAGCACAGAAACTCACCCTTTGGTCCCACTCAACCATGCTGACCAGATATCCTAACCTAATCTAGTCCCATTTGCCAGCACTTGGACCATATCCCTCTAAACCTTCCTATTCATATACCTATCCAGGTGCCTCTTAAATGCTGCAATTGTACCAGCCTCCATCACTTCCTCTGGCAGCTCATTCCATACATGCATCACACTCTGCCTGAAAAACTTGCCACTTAGGTCCCTTTTATATCTTTCTCTTCTCACTCTCGAGCTCTGGAATCCCCCACCCCAGGGAAAAAATTTTAAAAATTAGATTACATTACAGTGTGGAAACAGGCCCTTCGGCCCAACAAGTCCACACCGACCCGCCGAAGCGCAACCCACCCCTACATTTACCCCTTACCTAACACTACGGGCAATTTCGCATGGCCAATTCACCTAACCTGCACATCTTTGGACTGTGGGAGGAAACTGGAGCACCCGGAGGAAACCCACTTATTCAGCTTCTCCCAACAGCTCAAATCCTCCAACCCTGCCAACATCCTTGTAAATCTTTTCTGAGCCCTTTCAAGTTTCACAACATCCTTCCAATAGGAAAGAGACCAGAAATGCACACAATATTCCAAAAGTGGCCTAACCAATGTCCTGTACAGCTGCAACATGACCTCCCAATTCCTATACTCAATGCTCTGACCAATAAAGGAAAACGTACCAATGCCTTCTTCACTATCCTATGTACCTGCGACTCTTACTTTCAAGGAACTATGAACCTGCATTTCAAGGTCTCTTTGTTCAGCAACACACCCTAGGATCTTACCATTAAGTGTATAAGTCCTGCTCTGATTTGCTTTCCCAAAATGCAGCACCTCGCATTTATCTGAATTAAACTCCATCTGCCACTCCTCAGCCCATTGGCCCATCTGGTCCAGATCCTGTTGTAATCTGCGGTAACCCTCTTCAGCTGTTCAATTTTGGTATCATCTGCAAATTCACTAACTATATCTCCTATGTTGACATCCAAGTCATTTATATAAATGACGAAACGTAGTAGACCCAGCACCGATCCTTGTGGCACTCCACTGGTCAGAGGCCTCCAGTCTGAAAAACAACCCTCCACCACCACCCTCTGTCTTCTACCTTTGAGCCAGTTCTGTATGCAAATGGTACTTCTCCCTGTATTCCATGAGGTCTAACTTTGCTCACCAGTTGCCTATGAGGAACCTTATCAAACGCCTTACTGAAGTCCATATGGATCACATCCACCTTTGTTACTTCTTCAAAAAGATTCAATCGCAGTTTGTGAGGCATGAAGTCCCATGCACAAATCAATGTGGACTATCCCTAATCAGTCTTTGCTTTTTCAGATCTTCCACACCTGGTGAAACAGCATCAGGAATTCCAATGCAGGACATGAGACTCTGCCAAGCGAGAGACTCAGTTTGATACAGTGGACGAAGTTTGGTGTAAGAATCACACAAATAGTCCCATATGGGTAAGAGGCATGGTAGGTCTGAGGTCGGGCCCAGTGATGTATAAAGTCCAAGTAGGTGCAATAGTCCTGAACAAGCGTGTGGACTACATGAAAGTAGCTAAATCACAAATGGTATGGGAGCAAACCTTGTCCTGCACCTCAGAACAATTGGAAATGCTGCCTGAACCAGAAGATTCATCCTCTCTATCAAATTTTGGTGGGTTCTCAGAATCAGAGATGAACATGACGATTGTAGCCACCTCGACACCTTTGCTGCTGCAAGTAGAGAGTGAAGTTCTACTGTGCAGTCCTGGCATAAGAGACGACCTCCCACATGTTACACACCACCTGTATCCGAAGCGGAGGCAGACAAACTGGACCAGGTGCTAGAAAAGGGACTGAGCTATGGACACAGGAGGTGGGGAGGTGAAGTGATTGTAATGAGATCAGCAAGCTAAACCTCACAGAATATAAGTTCTCTGATTGGTGCTATTAATCTGATCCAATCAAATAACCCTGGCTAACAAAAGGATTGGTCTGTGGTGCTGTGGAGTCCATGGACCACGTGTATATTGGGTGTGGGTGTTTGCACTCCCTTTTTGATTTTCTTAAAAACCTTCTCTGCTTTTGGTTGCACTTCAGTCCCACGCTCCTGATCTTTGGGCACCTGGTACGGAGGAGGGAGGGCAGGTCTGAAGACCTCCTCGTGGGTCTGCTCCTGGGCCTGGCCAAACTGGCCATCAACAGGTCCAGGCAGCGGGCCGTGGAGGGGGTCGTTAGGGCCGACTGCCTGCCCCTCTTCCGCGGCTACGTTAGAGCCCGGGTGTCCTTGGAGAAGGAGCACGCGGTGTCGACCAACACCCTGGAGTTGTTCAGGGAGAGGTGGGCGCTGCAGGGAGTGGAGTGCATTATTTCCCCCTCCAACTCTATTTTGATTTAGTCCCTGCCCTCCCCTTCACTGTTTGATCACACAGCACTGCCCTTTTGTGAAGGGCAGTGCTTGTCACTGGCCACTGGAGTGTTTTCCTATCTTCCTTGTGGTGAAACTAAATAAAGATTCGAGAACCTTGTGTCTCTCACTGTGTCTCACACCTGCACACGCACACCATGGGTGCTGGGGAAAAATAAGCACTACCGCATTTAGGCGGTAGTGTGGGGTAAAAAGAAAAATAAAAAAGTAGAAAAAAGAAGTGTCACGACTCCTCTGAGAGCCAGAAAAGAAGAAGAGAAGTAAAAAAATAAACGGGACTGTCAGAAACGGTTCAAATAGATTCTCAGCCACAATCTAGAACTACTGACCAGATTTAAAGGGCAGAATGGTCTACTCCTGCTATCTCAGAGTGGTATATAAACATAATGATCATTTGAAATTCTCAAAGATGCTAGGATACTGTAAAGGAAGACAATGTCTTGTGATTGTCAATTTTAGTATAATTCTTTCCTCAAGACACATGACACATGTGAAGCAGTTGTATGCTATTCATATCACTGGATAAATAATACAGAGGCCCCAAGTTAATGTTCCATGGGCTTGTGTTCCAATCCTGCGATAGAGGGTGACATATGTTTTCAATAAAAATCTAGAATAATAATATTTTAACTTAATATTTGACACCACGTCCCAGAAACATGTTTTTTAAAAGGTAATAACAAAGAGGAAGTGATGGCCTAGTGGTACTATCACTGGACTATTCAATCCAAAGCTCAGCTAATGTTCTGGGGAAAACAATGACTGCAGATGCTGGGTCAGTGGTGCTGGAAGAGCACAGCAGTTCAGGCAGCATCAGAGGAGCAGCGAAATTGACGTTTCGGGCAAAAGCCCTTCATCAGGATTTTACTGCTCCTCGGATGCTGCCTGAACTGCTGTGCTCTTCCAGCACCACTAATCCAGAATAATGTTCTGGGGAGCTGGGTTCAAATCCTGCCATGAATAAAAACAAAAAAAAAATCTGGAATTAAGAATCTACTGATAACCATAAAACCATTACTGGTTGTCAGGAAAAGTGCATCTGATGCCCTTGAGGGATGGAAATCTGCTGTCCAGAAGGACAGCAATATGGATGACTGTCATCTGCCCTCTGAAAAGACCCAGCACACTACATGTCCAAGGGCAGCTAAAGATAGGGCCCATGTTCCCACAAGTGAACAAGAAAGAAAACATAACCATTGGCTGAAAAACCGAAGACTTTCACTTTACAAGGTTCGTTCTTTTTTCTCACTGAGATTAGTTGGGGGATGCTATATTCTCAGGGAATGTATGGGCTTGGTCTAATTTACTGTACTTAACTACAGTTACAAAGGTCACTATTGGAAGGTGTAAGCAACATGCACTTCAACTTGCTCTGACACTTCCTTCACTATTGTGCAGTGGATGGTTGATTCGCCTTTTGAATTAGGTTTGCCTTTACCCGGAGACAGCTGAAAAACCTCTGACGTTCTAACTTCAACCATTTTAATTCGTATTTCGTTTTGCTGCTTCCAAGTCTGGTTTCCAATCCAATTTTAAAAAGGAGAAATACAATGTACAACACAAAAGCTGTTGCATACTTGTACTGCCTGGTTTTTGCTACAACTTCAGGTGAGTCGCAATACGATATATATTCCTTGGTAACACTCATTGTGAATTTTGGATTGGTGTTTCCCCAAAATCAAAGGCAGATTTTTATCTGCCTTATACCTGGACTGCACTCAGTTCCTAGGCACCGGTTGGAAGGAATGGGACAGATACAGATTGTGCCTGATGTTTTCAATACAGGCAACATACAAAGCATGGTTTTGAGGCAGAATGACTCTCATAGGGTTGAAAAGCCAGATGTAACAACATGAACTGTGAATTTTCTGAGAAAAGAATCCCAGTTTATAAGAAACAAGTGAATATTGCTTGGAGCTGGTGGAAGCTGTTTATGTTGACTGGTGGCTTTGGAATTCAACCAGTATGGCAATAATATAATGAATTGTTCAAAGATTCTTTGATGGTACCCATCATTGAGGTAGTTATTAAACTAGCAAATTACAACCTCTATTTTCTTTTTAACTTATCCCTTAACTGACAGTCTGTGTGTGAAAGTAATTGTTATGACTAAAGAAGTTTGGGTTTAAATCACAGACATTAATTAGATTATCTTGTTGTTTAGGTTTGCCTAAAGTTACAGTATTAATAGTAAATTGTTAATTTTGGTTTAAGCTAGACATTTGGTTCTGGTATCTGTTATTTTTAAAGTCTGGTTAGGGATAAGAGGGCAATTTTGAGGGTCATCGAATGCTTAAATTCTGCTGTGTTGTGAATCCGATGTTAGCGAGTCTGATTTGGTCTGACTTGTTCTCCCTGTGTCATAACAGTATGGATCACTGCACTTTACTTCAGATGTTCACCTCGCAAAGGCAATAATACCAATACTTCATACTCTTATACAGTCACAGAGCCCTACAGCGCAGAGACAGGCCTTTCGACCCAAACTGGTCCATGCTGACCAAAATGTCCATCTACGCTAACCCCATTTCCTTACACTTGATCCATATCCTTAGAAGCCTTTCCTATTCGAGTATTTGTCCAAATGCTTTATAAATGCTGTTAACATACCCGCCTTAACTACTTGCGCTGGCAGCAGTTTCCATATACATACCACCTTCTGTGTAAAAAAGTTTCCCCTCAGGTTCTCGATTATTCTTTTCCCTCTAAGTTTAAACTGATGCCCTCCAGTCCCAACCATGGCAAAAAAGAGCGGGTGCATTCACTCTTTCTATGCCGCTCATAATCTTATACACTTCTATAAGATCCCCTCTCAGTCAACTACCCTCAAAAGGAAAAGGTCCTAGCCTGTCCAATATATCCCTGTAACTCAGATCTTTGAGTCCTAGCAACACCGTTCTAAATTTCTTCAGCATTCTTCCCAGTTTAATAACATCCTTCCTATAGCAAGGTGACCAAAACTGAACATAATACTCCAAGTGCAGCCTCACTTGTGTCCTGTACAACTGCAACATAGCTTCCCAACCTCTATACTCAGTGCCCTGACTGATGATGATCATTGTGCCAAAAGCCTTCTTCACTGCCCTGTCTACATGTGACTCCACTTTCAGACAACCATGCACCTGGACTCTAAGGTCTCTCTGTTCCACGGCACACCTTAAGACCCAACCATTCACTATGAAACTCCTACCTTAATTTGACTTTCCAAAATGCAAGACCTCACACTTATCTACATCAAACTCCATTGCCATTTCTCGGCCCACTTTCCCAGCTGATCAAGGTCCTGCTGTTGAATATTTGTCTGCACATTCTCTTATTTGTGAAATTTTCAATTGGTCTTGTGCTACCCTACATGCTCCAGTGATTCTTTCTAGAAACATGGACATGTAATCCAACACTAAGGATTTAATTATTTGTTTCAAGGACTTCTCCCTAGTCATAGAGGTGTACAGCATGGAAACAGACCCTACGGCCCAACCCGTCAATGCAGACCAGATATCCCAACCCAATCTAGTCCCAGCTGCCAGCACCCGGCCCATATCCCTCCAAACCCTTCCTATTCATATACCCATCCAAATGCCTCTTAAATGTCGCAATTGTACCAGCCTCCACCACTTCCTCTGGCAGCTCATTCCATACACGTACCACCCTCTGTGTGAAAAGTTGCCCCCTCGGTCTCTTTTATATCCTTCCCCTCTCACCCTGAACCTATGCCCTCTAGTTCTGGACTCCCCGACCCCAGGGAAAAGACTTTGTCTATTTACCCTCTCCATGCGCCTCATAATTTTGTCAACCTCTATAAGGTCACCCCTCAGCCTCCGACACTCCAGGGAAAACAGCCCCAGCCTGTTCAGCCTCTCCCTACAGCTCAAATCCTCCAACCCTGGCAACATCCTTGTAAATCTTTTCTGAACCCTTTCAAGTTTCACAACATCTTTCCGATAGGAAAGAGACCAGAATTCCACACAATATTCCAACAGTAAACTTTAATGGAACTCTAATATCATAGCTATAGATCATTTCAAATGGATTAAAGCCAGTAGATTTATTTGGTGAATCCTGTGTATCAAATAATTTAAAAATAAAACTAATCCTTTTGTTCCAATGCTGTGGATACTTAGGAAAATATGTTTTAATCATTGTTTTGAGAGTCTGCTAATATCCATCTGATGGTCTGGTGAAAAAAATCCAAGTTTGTCCAAACTCTCCTTGTAGCTGATACACTTCAATCCAGGCAACATCCTGGTAAACCTCTTTTGCATTCTGTCCAAGGCCTCCGCACTCGTCCTGTTGTGTGGTGATCACAACTGTGTACAATACTCCAAATGTGACCGAACTAAAGTTGAATCCAGCTGCAACATTACTTACCAACTTCTACACTCAATGCCCTGACTGATTAAGGCAAGCATACTGTACGCCTGCTTTATCACGTTCTCCACTTGTGTTGCCACTTTTCACGAGTTACGGATTTGCTCTGTATCTCAATGCTCCTCAGGAAATCAAACTTTTATTTTTAATTATCCTAATTCTTAAATAGAGTTTAGGCTACTTAATATTTTTTAGCATATTAATGTGACCTTTTGGTGATGAACTTGTTTAGCTGTTGCTCTCGTCACTATACACAATGAAAATTTATCTGGAACCTGATGTTCTAATTGTACCATCTCTTCAGCCACAACTCGATTTTCCATAATTATCAATGAAACTGCATCCTTCAGTCCCATTAAATCATTCCCCAGGAGTAAATCAACTCAGGAGTAAATCAACCATGGTAATTTCGTAACTACTGTGACTACTACTAGTCTAAATGAACATTGTATAATGGAAATGAGATATAATCTCCAAGAATCCCATTTACATTGGCTTTCATTGAACCCTCTGGAGGAAGAACTGTTTCCTTCTCCAGCAAAAGACTTTGAGTAGCCCCTGTATTCCTTACAATAGTTATAAGCTTGGTGTAAACACAGCACTGTTTATCTCCAGCCATTTGTAGTCAGTTACAATTCGATGGTGTGATGATACTGTGGCTTTAAGTGGTATGTTTTGTCTTGGTTTCTTTTTGACAGGGATTGGGGACAGGTGGCAAGCACTGTGTAAGAAGATAAAGAACTTTAAAAAAATCTAATCTTGGCTGTTTCTTTTACATTTGAACAATAGAAGCAGCCTGAATGGGTGTGGCCAAACTGCCACAGTACCAGGATCTTTAATTTAGCTTTGAGAAGTTGTTGCTAGGGTTGCTGTCGGGTTGGAAGGAGTGAATCAGTTGCTACAGTCTCTCTCAGAATGGTCTTTTGATGTTCTTTCATCCTGAACTGGAGAACTACATATGAGTCAATCTGATTTCTGAATTCTCCTTTTGCCAAGGGTGTGTTTATAGGATGTTGCTTTGTTGGACCAATTAATTAGTAACAGTTACTCTAGCAATTGTTCTGTTAAATGTTCCAATTGAGTTAAGTTATTCCTTCTTTCTTTTGTTGTATTTCAATTATAGTCGATGAATAAAGTGTGTTTTGCTTTAAATCCGGTAGTTTGACCAATCAAATTGTATTTGGAATGCAACACCTTATCTTTACCTTTAAAATATGAAAAAGTTATGATCTTGACTGTCTTCTGAATAGTTTGAGGGGGTTTTGTCTGGTCCATAACGAATTGAGGGCTCTTGATGGGATCAAAATTTATGATTCCAAGTTGGGTTCAAGATTATTGGACTCAAAGGTAGCGAGTGGTAAATGCTGGTGTCTTTTATTTCAGGTGTTGAATTGGGTTGGTTTAATCTGGGTGTCCCTTGTGTAATAATGGCTCTTTCAGTCACTAAAAGATTCCTGGGGGGTGGAAGAAGTCACTTCGGAAGCTTTAGAGAAAGTGAGCAAGATAAAACTTTAAAAATTGGCAAACAAACTGAACGTGGAGTTGCCTGTACCTGTAAGAAAAGGGAAAGTGCTGTGGCAGTCATGTAGAATTTGCAGTTGCCTGGAATGCCAATGGAATCTTCGGAAAACACTACATTTCAATTGAAAATGAAGCCGCTTGAACATGAGAAGGAAGTTTGAATTATGATTGAAAGCGGAGGAAAAGCAGAGAGAGACAATAGCTCTCGCAGAGGAAATTGAAAAGGAAAGGATAGCCTTAGCAGAAGGGAGAAAGAGAGAGAGAAGAAAAGTAGAAAGAGAGAATGTTTGAACTTCAGACATTGGTAATTAAAGAAGAAAGTTGAGTTAAAAGGGCAGAGGTGAAGGTAAAAGGTAGACTTAGTGAGAAGAACAGTGATGACAAACAAACCCATCATAGCCAAAGGCCTGGTAAGGATCTGTTTAAATATGTCCAAACATTGCCTTAGTTGACGAGAAAGCTAAAAAGCTGCACTAGAATGTATAACCTGGTCAGGGGTTAGTTGAGAAGGAACTGCCAGATGTCTTTAAACAATTTACTTGCAAGGGTAAGGTTTACCAATGTACGTCAGGAGGAGGGTAAAGAAATCAAAATTTTGAGAGATATGGGAGCAAGTCAATCTTTGATGGTGAGACATTAGAAGATACGTAATTCAAAAGGAGCAATGCCAGAAAAGGTGGTAATATGTGGAATTCATGGTAAGAAGAGCAGCGTTCCATCATATAAAGTGAGGTTGGAGAGTCTGGTGAAAAGTGGTGAAGTGGTAGTAGAAGTAATAGAGAAATTCTCGGTTCCAGGATTACAACTGATCCTTGGTAATGATATAGCTGGATCACAGGTGAGAGTGAGGCCTACTGTGGTTGAAAAGCTAGTGGAAAATCAAGCAACTGAGGTATCACAGGAAATCATATTACAGGAAGAGATTTTTCCCGACTATTTGGTTAGAAGGTCACAAAGCCTAATGTTAAAGCAGGAAAAAATACAAAGAATAAAGGTAAGGAAGTTGAAGTTCATTTGTCAGAGAGTCCATTCATCGGTCAAAAGACGGCAGGGAAGAAGCTGTTCTTGAACCTGCTGGTGCGTGTGTTTAAGCTTCTGCATCTTCTGCCATATGGAAGAGGTTGTAGGAGAGCATTACTGGGATGGGACTTTGATGATATTGGCAGTCTTTCTGTGGCAATGTATAAATGGTGTCCACAGAAGGAAGTTTGGCTTCCATGATGGTCTGGGCTCCGCTCACAATCTTCTGTAGTTTCTTACGTTCCTGGGCAGAGCAGTTGTCATACCCAGGCTGGTATGCAGCTGGACAGTACACTTTCTATTGTGCATCTGAAAAGGTTGTGGAGGGTCCTCATGGACATGCCAAATTCCCTGAGCCGCCTGAGGAAGTAGAGGCATTGTTGTGCCTTATTGACTGTCTCATCTACGTGGGACGTTCAGGGTAGGTTGTCGGTCATCAGCACTCCTGGGAACTTGGCGCTCTCCACCCTTTCAACCTGCATTCCGTCGATGTAGATGAGGGCATGTTCTCCTCCTTTCTTTCTGAAGTTCTTTAGTTTTGCTGACATCGAGAGAGAGGCTGTTATCATTGCACCACATCGCCAAGCCCTCTATCTCCTTTCTGTATTCTGATTCATCGTTGTTGTTATAAAGGGGAGGTTGATCCCACCACCCCCTCCCCGCTGCCCCAAAGGGGATCGTCTCATCCTATAATCTGTTAAAAGAAGTGCGAGAAGGAATGCAATCCATTTTTCTTTCAGCAACTTCTAGTAGTAAAATAAGACAAATTTCTTACACTCACTTTAACATCAACACGTAACAAGTTATTTATCTAACTCTTAACAGTGTACAAATAAACTGAACTATTAACAAACAGAATGAATCCTTTCTAACTACTAACTATTTCCAAATACAGCCAGGTTCTCATGGTATACTGTTCCATACAAGTCTCACTTACACAAAATCAAATAGAATTTAGTCTCTCAAAAATTACAGCTAGGTTACATCTTCCAGAATGTTCTGTGCCTTCTTCCGTCAGATCCTCCTCCAGGAATGCCTCCTCAGATTCTTCTATCGGGAGCGCCTTCTCCCGTCATTTCTTTGATGTTGGTACTGTTATTATTAAGATGATACTTTCCTTAATACAAAGATGAATGTAAGAGCCAATTTCTCTCTATCTCTCCCTCTTGAGAGAGACAGAGAGAGAGAGCTGAGAGCTGCTAACTCAGGCAGGATGGCAGTTAGCTCTGCCAATTGTTCAACTTCCCCTTTTCTTTTATACCCATGATGACCTATCAGTACGTTTATAATCAGATTGGTCCTATGTTGACAAAACTATCAGATTTAAATTTAATAACTTTTTTGGTAGCTATGGGCCTGATTTAAATTGACTGGCTAAATTTAAAACCTATTGTCTTGATAAAACTGCTGCTTGGCCTTTCGAAACAAATGCTTCAATTCGAACGCCCTGAATACTAGCAAACCCAGGCTGCTGCCAGAGAAGGATCACTAGGTGGGTTCTAGAATTGAGGAGGGTGGCTTCTGAGGAGAGACTGAGTAGGCTGGGATTGCATTCAATTTAGAAGAATGGGGGGGGGGTTGGGGGGATCTTATAGAAATATATAAAATTATGAAGTGAATCGATAATTTAGAAGCACAGGCTCAAAATTAGGGGGAGCAGATTTCAGACTGAATTGAGAAGGAACTCCATCACCCAGAGCAGTGTGAATCTCTGGTATTCCCTGCCCAGTGGATAATTTAGAAGCATAGGCTCAAAATTAGGGGGAGCAGATTTCAGACTGAATTGAGAAGGAACTCCATCACCCAGAGCATTGTGAATCTCTGGTATTCCCTGCCCAGTGAAGTAGTTGAGCTTCCTCCGTAAATGCTTCTAAAGCTCAGACAGGTAATTTTTTGTACTGTAAAGTAATTAAAGGTTATAGTAAAAGGGCAGGTAAGTGAAGCTGAGGCCATGAAAAGATCAGCCATGACCTTATTGAATAGCAGAGCAGGCTGGAAGGGCCAGATACCCTATTCCTGCTCCTATTTCTTATGACATTCATTTTAACACTAAGCACAGGAAAAAACACCATCTATTAAAGGGACCAGGTAATGCTTTCCCCATTTTACAATTTTACACACACTAACTTCCCAACATTCTGTATTCTGACTCATTTTGGGAGTTAAGGAAAACTCAAGCCAACATACAAAAACAGTTTTATTGGCCTGGACTGCATAAGGACGTGGTTGAATTTTGCCGGATATACATTTCATACATGTCAGGTAACTGGAAAACCTTAGGCAGTGATAAAACCAGAAACCTTAATACTTATTTCCGCATTTGAGGAACCATTTACCAGGGTCTTAATTGATTGCGTAAGACCCCTACCTGAAACAAAAAATGGGAATCAATAATAGTTAGACTGAGAAACTTATCAGATGAAAAATCAGTCCTCAGCAGAGGCCTCACCTTCATTCCCCTACGCTCTCGGATCAACAAGTTCAACACGCGGCGTGACATTGAACAATTCTTCCGCTGCCTTCGCCTCCGCGCCTACTTCTTCAACCAAGATTCTCGCCCACCCTCTGATGACCCCTTCTCCCACCTCCAACACACCCCATCCACCTGGACACCCCGTGCTGGCCTCTTACCCGCCCTCGATCTCTTCATAGCCAACTGCCGCCGCGACATTAACCGCCTCAACTCCTCCCCCCCTCTCACCCACTCCAACCTCACCCCC
>NC_057757.1:1706062-1709064 GCF_004010195.1 Chiloscyllium plagiosum
CATTTCCAAAGCCCCTCCCCCAAGTCCCTCCTCCCTACCTTTTATCTTAGCCTGCTGGACACACTTTCCTCATTCCTGAAGAAGGGCTTATGCCCGAAACGTCGATTCTCCTGTTCCTTGGATGCTGCCTGACCTGCTGCGCTTTTCCAGCAACACATTTTCAGCTGACAAATGTATCAGCCATGATTGAATGGCGGAGCAGTCTTGATGACTTCAATGGCCTAATTTCTGTTTCTATGTCTTATAGTATCCACTAGATTGCCAGAGGCCATTCTATTTTGCAGTATCATATCTAAAAGAACTGTAGAAAGGTTACTCAATGTTTTTCACTAGATATGGACTACCTCCAGAGATACAATCAGAATCAAGGGTGAAATTTTACATTCAGAGTATTTGAGGAAATTATGGATAGCTCAACAAATTAAATCCACTGCATTCCATCCAGAATTGCAAGGAGCATTAGAATGGTGGCATCAACTTTTAAAGACCATGTCGAGGGCTTATAGTCAAAACTATCCAGAGGCTTGGGAAAAAGAAATTCCAATTGTACTTTTTGCAAATAGGGATGGATCAAATGAAGCTACTAAATTCAGTCTATTTGAATTAGTTTTTGGGCATGAGGTGAGAAGACCACTGAAATTAATTAAGAAGAAATTGGTGAGTCAGAGTTCAGAGATCACATATTTGAACATGTCATTGGACATGGACAAATGGCTGCATGGGATGGGAAAACAAAGGTTATTAGGGAGTTTCTCATACCATCGACAAAGAGGGCAGTCCTACGATTCCTCAAACTGAGTGTTTTTTGTTGGAAGTTTGCACTGTCAGAAGGCACTTGACAGCCTGAAAGCTGTGCTAGCCACACCTTAATATGCAAAGCCATTCAAGGTGGATAGTGTGTGAGTGATGTGGGTATCGGGGATGTACTCTTGCAAGGAGACGATGAGAAAATAGAAAGACCAAATGGGTACATTTCCAGAAAATTGAATTCTCAGCAATAGAACTATTCCATGATTGAGGAGACCTTGAGCTTGGTTTGGATGACTACATTGTAACATTGTTATTGCTAAGAATGTGTCTGAGACAATTGTACCTTATGATCATAACCCCTTCAGGTTTTTGGAGAAATTTAAGAACAAAAATTCCAGAGTATTTAAATGGAACTTATTATTGGAGACATTCAATTTGAAAATTATACACGTGGCAGGATGAGAGAACGTAGTTGCCAAGGTGTTGTCACGACTGGGATGGTGGAAGATGGAGGCTTTCGGAAGCAGGAAAAAAACGGACTGAATTGACTGTAGTAGTGAATGTTTGCCTGCTTAGAGTCAATGTAATGTACATGTATTGTGTACGAATAGCCTAACACTAATGGTTAATAGAAATGAAACCATCTTTGTATATTGATGGTTCATTTATATTAAGGGGAAAGTGTGGTGTCTTTAAGAGGTGTGTTGGCCTGATTTCTTTTCGGGAGAAAAACAGAGACACGTGGTGAGCAGCCATTGAGACGACAAACAACTTGAGAAACATTGGGTGCTTCTTTAAAGTTGGAAAAATAGAAGCAGCCTGAATGGGTGTGACCAAACTCCCACAGTACCATGATCTTTAGTTTAGCATTCAGGAGTTGTTCTGGGGTCACAGCAGGGTTGGAAGGCAGTGAATCTCTCCCAGCTGCTACACTCTCTCTAAGAATTGGCTTTTGATGTTCTTTCCACTTGGATTGTAAAATTGCATGCGAGACAATTTGTTTTCCGAATTTGCTTTTTGTCTAGATTGTGTTAATGAGATGTTGAGGAGAAAGTGAGGTCTGCAGATGCTGGAGATTCCTGAAGAAGGGCTTATGCCCGAAACGTCGATTCTCCTGTTCCCTGGATGCTGCCTGACCTGCTGCGCTTTTCCAGCAACACATTTTCAGCACTTAATGAGATGTTGCTATATTAGTAATAGTTACTGCATCTATTATTCTATTAAGTTTTCCAGTACAATTATTTCTTCTTTCTTTGGTTGCATTTTAATTATAGTGGACAAATAAAGTGTGTTTTGCTTTAAATCTGGTAGGTTGACCAATTAGATTACATCAGGAATTGGTAACACCTTACCTTACATTTACCTTTAAAATAAGGTAAGGTTAGGGTCTAGACTATCTTCTGAATAGTTTGAGAGGGATTAGTTTAGTCCATAACAATGGCCTTCTCCTTTTATGTTCCCTTCGTAGACTCATCCTTATGAACTGGGCGGCACGGTGGCACAGTGGTTAGCACTGCTGCCTCACAGCGCCTGAGACCCGGGTTCAATTCCCGCCTCAGGCGACTGACTGTGTGGAGTTTGCACGTTCTCCCCGTGTCTGCGTGGGTTTCCTCCGGGTGCTCCGGTTTCCTCCCACAGTCCAAAGATGTGCAGGTCAGGTGAATTGGCCATGCTAAATTGCCCGTAGTGTTAGGTAAAGGGGTAAATGTAGGGGCATGGGTGGGTTGCGCTTCGGCGGGTCGGTGTGGACTTGTTGGGCCGAAGGGCCTGTTTCCACGCTGTAATGTAATCTAATCTAATCAAACTCCATAAAATCCCATACGTTTCCTTTGCAACTTTCAGCATTCTGAATGAATGATTTATTTCCAAATCAGGAAGGTGAGTGGTTTTGAGGGGAACCTGCAGGGGTAAGCTTTCCAATTTGTCTGCTGCCCTTGTCCTTCTAGATGGTGATGGATGTGTTTGGAAGGTGCTGTCTAAGAAACATTGGTGACTTTTTTTTTTCAGCGCACCTTCTAAATGGTACACATTGCTGTTACTGAGCATTGTGGGTGGCAGGGGTGAATGTTTGTGGATGCAGTCCAAATGAAGTGGGGCGCTTTGTCCTGAATAGTATCAAACTTCTTGAGTGATGCTGGAGCTGTACCCATTCCGGTAAAAACAAGGACTGCAGATGCTGGAAACCAGAGTCTATATTAGAGTGGTGCTGGAAAAGCACAGCAGGTCAGGCAGCATCCGAGGAGCAGGAAAAT
>NC_057757.1:1711276-1715788 GCF_004010195.1 Chiloscyllium plagiosum
TAGGCCATTTAGGACAGAGATGAGGAGAAACTTCTTCACCCAGAGAGTGGTGGGTGTGTGGAATGCTCTGCCCCAGAAGGCAGTGGAGGCCAAGTATCTGAATAATTTCAAGAAAGAATTGGATAGAGCTCTTAAGGATAGTGGAATCAAGGGTTATGGAGATAAGGCAGGAACAGGATACTGATTAAGGATGATCAGCCATGATCATAATGAATGGTGGTGCAGGCTCGAAGGGCAGAATGGCCTACTCCTGCACCTATTGTCTATTAATGGTAGAGTGGGTTTATGCCAGACGATGAGGTTATAGATTGCATTGCAGCATGATTCTGTTGCTGCTAGTTATCCACAGAACCGTGTGGATGCCCAGACTTTAATTGCTAGATCTGTTGGAAATCCTTTAAAATCATTTGACATAATGATAATATTACACAGCATGATAGAGGGTGTCCTTAATGTGAAGATGGGAGTCGTCTCCACAAGGACTGTATGTAGTCACTTCCACCAAAACTGTGGTAGACAGGTGCCACTGCAGGACATAAATTGGTGAGAGTGAGGTCATGTGTGTCTTTCTCTCGTTGGTTCCTTCACTGTCAGTTGCAGACCTAGTCTAGCAGCTATGTTTTTTTAGGATTTAACCAGCTCCATTAGTAGTGGTGCTGCCAAGCCACTGTTGATGATGAACCTTGAAGTCCTCTGTCCACAGTACATTCTGTGCCTTGCCACCCTTGATGCTTCCTCCAAGTTGTGTTCAACATGGAAGACTACTGATTCATCAGTTGAGTACGAAGATTCCTTGCCTATCTATGAGCTGACACCATGAGTCTTCATAGGGTGTAGTGTCAATGTGATGACTCCCAGGGCAGATCCTTCCTGACTATATAGCTCAGTGCTGCCCCTCCACCTGGGGTCTGTCCTGCTTATGGGATGTGACATACTGAGGGATGGTGATGGTGCTTTCTAAGGTATGATTCTATGAATATGACTATGTCAGGCTATTGCTTGATTGTGTTGTGAGACAGCTCCCATAATTTTGGACCCCAGCTGTTACTAAGTAGGACATTGCAGCATTGAAACGGCTGAGTTTGTTGTTATCCTTTCTGATGCCTAGTTCAGAATTGGAACACAAGTCTTCAGAATTATTGTTGGAATGCTTTTCGGGCCCATAGCATCAGCAGCATCCAGTGCCTCTCAATGTTACTTCACATCATATGGAGTGAAACAAATTGATTGAAAATTGGCATCAGCAAGGCAGGGACCCTCAAGAGGAGGCCGAGATGGATTAGCCACCCAGTACATTGGTCTGAAGATGGATGGAGCTAGTGGAATTGATAATAAAGAAATGGTGATTGTTGTGAATAAATATTTTGCTGCTGTCTTCAAATACAGAGGATACCATAAAAATTCCTTTGTATGTACAAATCAGGAGGCTGAAGGCAAAACTGTAATTGTGAAAGAACCAGTACTGACCAAACTAATAGGTTTGCAGGTTGCTGTGTCAGGGTTACAACTTCATCCCCAGGACATAAAGGAATTGATTAATGAGCTTGCAGAGGAATCGGCGTGAATTTTCCAAATTTTGTTTATTCTAGCAAAGTTCCATCAGACTGGAAAGAGCAAATTTAATCTGTTTATTCAAGAAAGGAGACAGGCAGAAAACAGGAAACCATAGACCAGTTAGCTTGATGGCTTCATGAGGAAGCTGTTAGAACTTATCATTACGGAGGTCATAAGTGCACATTTGGTGAACCTCAAGATAGCTGGAAAGACTTCACATGATTTTGTGAAAGGGAAATCAGATTTAACCATATTTATTGGAGCTTACCCTGAGGAACCCCTGCAGAGATGTTCTGTACCTGACATGACTCATCTCCAACAACCACAACTATCTTTCTTTGTGCCAGGTATGACTCTAACCAGTGGAGTTTGCGCCCAATACCCATTGATTCCAGTTTTGCTCAGGCTTCTTGATGCCACACTCAGTCTATTATGGACTAGGTCCGACCCCTCAAAACATTTTCAAGCAGGTAGTCCAGACTGTAACTTTGCTATTTGTTTCAGGTAAGTGTACAGTGGATATTCCTGGAGTGAATTAGCTGGTCTGACTGCCAAATTTTAAACAAACAGAATTTATTTACAAAATTATGGAATGAAACACAACAAACCAAAAATAGAATACTTGAATAACTTTTCCTATCCAAAACCCGACATACTATCCCAACTTAATGATGCTGTTCCAAAATACTTGCAACAGTCCCAAAAAACAGAACCCTTAGCAACAAGAGTAAAAATGACATAAAAAGCTGACAGGTTACAAAGTCAGAAGGGCAGGATGAGGGAGAGAACTTCAGTTTCAACTGTGACCCTGACTTAACTAACCCCCAAACTGAAATGACCTGCGCAGCTAGAGAGCTGGCCACACCCCATGATTATACCAGTTTTTTTAAAACATGGAAGCCTTAGGCCGGAGGCATTATCTGTTAGGGGTAAACAAGAAACCTTTCAAATGCAACCTAGTTGGAGCCTGGCCAATGACCCCTCTCTGAAAAAGACTCAAGGGCACAGAAAAGGACCAGCTTTGTGACAAGTTGAATGCAGCCTCGATTTCAAGGACTGTCACTCTCACTTCAGGTCTGGAATTCAGTTCTTTTGCCCATGTTGCAGCAAGGTTATAATGAAGTCAGGAGCTGAGTGGCCCAAACCAGGCATCAGTGAGTAGGTTATTGTTGAGCAGTTGCCGCTTGATAGCATTATTGATGACACCTTCTATCACTTTACTGAACGTTGAAAGTAGGCTAATGGGGCAGTTAATTGGCTGGGTTGGATTTGTCCTGCTTTTTATGTATAGAACATACCTGGGCAATTTTCCACATTGTCGGGTTAAAGACAATATTTTAACTGTAATGGAAGAGCTTGGGGAGCAGCAAGTCTGGAGCACAAGTACTATTGCCAGAATGTTGTCAGGGCCCAGAGTCTTCGCAGTATCCAGTGCCTCCAACCATTTCTTGATAGCATGTGGAGTGAATTGAATTGGCTGAAGACTGGTATCTGCAATGCTAGGATCGCTAGAGGAGGCCAAGATGGATCATTCGCTCGGCTCTTCTGGCTGAAGATTGCTGTAAATGGAGAACAACTGCAGAATTCCAAGGAGCATAGGGGTCCAAGTGTTCTAATGTATAAGTCACAAGAGGTTTGGATGCAAGTAGAGCAAGTGATTAAGAATGTTAAGAATGGTAGAATCCCTATAAAATGGAAGCAGACCATTAAGCCCAACAAGTCCACACTGACCCTCCAAAGAGTATCCCACCCAGAACCACCTCCCACTAGCCCATCCCTGTAACCTTCCATTTTTCTACAGCCAACCCACCTAGCCTGCTCATCCCTGAACACTATGGGATAATTTTCCATGGCCAATCCACCTGCACATCTTTGGACAGTGGGAGGAAACCCGAGTACCCAGAGGAAACCCACGCAGACACATGGAGAGAATATGGAAACTCCACACAGACAGTTGCCTGAGGCTGGAAACGAACCCAGAGCCGTGCTAATCATGAGCCACTGTGCCACTAGGGGCCTGCTATTATAAGAGGAAATGAGAATAAAAGCGAGCAGGTACTGCTTTAGTTACATAGGGTGTCGATGACACCACATCCGACATGCTGTGTGCACTTTCAGTATTCTTATTGATGAAGGATGTAAATGTGTTGGAGGCAGTCCAGATGAGATATACTAAACTGAGACCTGAAGTGAACAGGGTGTCTTGTGGAAAAATTAGACAGATTGGACTTGTTTTCACTGCAATTTAGAAGTATTAGGGGTGATTTGATTGAAGTTTTTAAGATCCTGAATGGTTTTGTCAAAGTGGATGTGTAAAGGGTGTTTCCTTTTGTGGTTGAATTGGAACTAAGGGACACATTTAAAATTAGGGGCTCGGCATTTTAGGGCAGTGATGGAAGGAAGTATTCTCTCTCAGAGTGCTATGAGACTTCAGAACTTTACCTTTGAAGACAAAGCAGGTGGGATCATTGGATGTTTTTAAGGTAGAAGGAATTTGCTTTTTGTTGGGAAGGGAATCAAAGGCTATTGGGCGGTATGTTTGTTCATCAGCAGTAATCAATTATGCCATCCAAGCCTTTTAAACAGAGGTACATATTTACAAGGCAAAAGATTGTGGAAATTCTGGAATCCAGAGTAAATAAAATATAATTTTAACATCAATAATCTCTCCTTTCTCAGAAAACGTGGAAATCAGGGCAGGTCCGGCAGAAAACATCAATACTGTAACAAGTACAGATTATAAAAAAATGTCTAGCACCTTCTCCAGTGTCATCTGCAGCACCAGCTCGTCCAGTGCCATCGATGATAGCAGCACACTCAGCAGCACACCCTGTATCACTGATGATAGCATCACACCCAGTACTACCGATGATAGCATCACACCCAGTACTACCGATGACAGCAGCACACCCAGTACTACCGATGATAGCATCACACCCAGTACTACCGATGAAAGCA
>NC_057757.1:1717906-1720766 GCF_004010195.1 Chiloscyllium plagiosum
GATGATAGCAGTACATTCAGCGGCACACCCAGTACCACTGATGATAGCAGTACATTCAGCAGCACATCCAGTACCACTGATGATAGCAGTACATTCAGCAGCACATCCAGTACCACTGATGATAGCAGTACATTCAGCAGCACATCCAGTACCACTGATGATAGCAGTACATTCAGCAGCACATCCAGTACCACTGATGATAGCAGTACATTCAGCAGCACATCCAGTACCACTGATGATAGCAGTACATTCAGCAGCACATCCAGTACCACTGATGATAGCAGTACATTCAGCGGCACACCCAGTACCACTGATGATAGCAGTACATTCAGCAGCACACCTAGTACCACCGATGATAGCAGTACATTCAGCAGCACATCCAGTACCACCGATGATAGCAGTACATTCAGCGGCACATCCAGTACCACCGATGATAGCAGTACATTCAGCAGCACACCCAGTACCACTGATGATAGCAGTACATTCAGCAGCACATCCAGTACCACTGATGAAAGCAGCACACCCAGCAGCACACCCAATACCACCGATGATAGCAGCACACCCAGCAGCACTTTCAGGTCTACTGGGAGCACCAACACACCAAGCAGCTCCTCCAGTTATACCAGCAGCATCAACACACTTAGCAGCACATCTGGTTCCAGCCTTTCCACCACCAAACCGACTGTGAGGACATCTACTATCGTTCAGTCTACAATTGCGACCCATACCACCCTCACATCGACAGCAACCTTAGAAGGTATTTATTTAATCTAGTTCTGAATTGTTTGAGTACAGCACTTCTAATATATCTGTTTTTGATGTTCTGCCTTCATGAATGCTGGAACTTTCTAATAATGTTCTAATAAAATATAGAACTGCAGTGAGTTCTGTCAGACAGGCTACATACTCACCCTGGGCAGTGAGCAGGGAACAGCCCTGATTATATCTACCTAATAGTGCCACCTAATGGCACTTTTTCATTTGATGCACCATTTTAACTTATAGGACAATCAACCAATAACAAATATACAGCAACTCACTCAGTTAGGCTTAGGGAAATGCAAATTTTATTTTGATGAACAAAGCTTCCATCTTTGGAATAAAAGGGGAAGGCAATAGAAGATTGGCTGCTAGGAGTCAGATCACAACTTGCTTTCTAAAACACTGTAGAAGTTCCTTTTATTTAAATCAGCAGCTTCCGAAGTTTCTGTCTTCTTTCACAAAAGTGAATTTTGTTCCATCCAGAGGTACACATGCATGCAGCCAGGCCCCCATTGATCTCATTTTTCACATTTGCCTTCAATGACAGACGATTAAGCAATTTACCCTCTATATTTCATCATGTGCTCAATAAAGTAGTTTGTCCAAAATATTTCCTGTTTAACCTCCATTGTCCACTTTTCCTTTGTTGTTAAGTTTTCCTATTTTGTAAGATGTTTCTGCAGCTGCCAGTTCTGCTGAGATCAGCTTGAAGTAGACATCCTGCCCCGAACATATCTTTGAGCAGTAGTTATAGTGACTGGAACCAGGTGGAACATGTTGCCTATGAGGTTCTGGATTGGAGTTGTTAACCTGGGCCAATCAGGAAAGCCTTGGCTGACCAATCTAACAAAGACACTTAAATGGGGGATTTAGGAAATCCTCAGAAAAAAAATAACAAAGAGACTAGAATCTCCTCAGTTGAGGATTGACTTTGAGTTGGCTGGCCACAGCCAGTATACTAAAAATATACATATAGCCAAGAAATTGAAAAAAATACAAAAAAAAATAAAATAACCAAAAGATTAGAATCTCCTCAGTTGAGATCTGACTCTGAGCTGGTTGGTCACAGTCAGTATACTGTGCCTTAGTAATTAAAGGGTAACTTGGTGATGGGAACTGGCTTCTGTGCAGTTATTTCACTAATCTACAGGACCTACAAGTACCAAGTGGTAAATAATTATTGCTAGTAAATCTTTGGCATAAGACACACATTGACATGAATACTTTACAATATAGGAAGATAAAAAATAATTTTAGTTTAGGAATGATTGATTACATTAACACTGGGTAAGAGACATTGTTATCTCCTGAGAGATTGTAAGTAACTCTATATTACTCGGCTGTACATTGTGGAACTAACTAACCACAAACTGGAACAACTGACCAGGTTCTCCCAGAGAGTGAGCAGGTGGACCTATTCCAAACTGAATCAACCTTTCCAGGCCGACTGCTTTATGCAGCATCCTTCATAACCATGCAATCTCCCATCATCAGGTTTTGTTTTCATTATCAAGTGTCACAACATTATCAATTCTATCCAATTTCACCTGCATTACCCATTTTATCCTCCATCTCCACATTGTCTTCAATTATTAAATTACATTTCCAATATCCATCCTATCCTACACTCAATGATCTTACCTATTCTGTTGAATTGTGTTATGGATGTTTGTTTCTATTATCCTTTTAGTCCACCATTATCTAATTTTGTCTCTATTTCCTTGTTTGAACTCCAAAATACAGAGTAGCCTCATTGCCAATTCTATCTAGTTTTGACCTAAATTATTGAGTTTGAACTTGATTATCCAGCTGTCATAGAAACATTGGAACATGAATAGGCTATTCAGCCCGTTAAGCCTGTTCTGTTATTTAATACGATCATGGATGATTGGACACTTTAATGTCTTCAATGTCCTTCAATAACCAGTTTGATTCAAATGTCCAACTTGCCCTCTATTAGCAAGCTCATCTCCCATTATTCATTTTGCTGTCTGTACTTGCTCTCCTTTATCCACTTTTTCCTCCATTTTACAGCTTGACTTAAAGGATGCATTTGAACTCTATTATCCATTGTGTTCTCCACTATCTACATGTCCTT
>NC_057757.1:1721266-1781283 GCF_004010195.1 Chiloscyllium plagiosum
AAATGTCTTTGTATCTTAGCCTGTGTTTTCCTCACCCCTAAATGACCTCCAAGTGGTAGCTCATGCACCACTCTCAGCACCTCCTTTCTATACCCTACTGGCAAAACAATTTGATGAATCTCTGCCCATTTCTTATCTGGTTGAATATATGATGGTCTCCATTTCCTCATTAAGGCATCATTCATTAAGTAATAGCACAAGGATGCATTCACTCTCCTTGTTGTAAATGCTTTTTGATGCAATTGTTTTAACTCATCTTTCTGGTGCACGATGTCAGGTCTGAGCACTGCCGTTTTAAGGCATCGAATGGCAGTGGCCTCAAAGCGGAAGCCTACCGCTGCCCTGCTCACTATATCCTGTGGCAGCGACCAGCCAAGACCATTGCTAACCACCACATCCCTGACCCTGGCCACCCTTACCGGGATGGCCCTCCCCTCCAATAGCCACTCAAACACGTGAGCATGGAGGTGTGGATTCCTGACCAATGGCTTCATGATGACAGCCGCTACTCCTGCTGGAGGGTAGGCATGATGCAACTCGATGATGTTCCAAACAGTGATCAGGTCCTGGTAAAAGACAGGCAGTGTCCTGAGAGCGACCTCCAGACCATCACGGTTGATCAACAGGAGCTGCGTGTCATGGTTGAGGTATCGCTGCAAGGCCTGAAGGCAGAAAATCACCACCTGGGTGTGAACACACACTAGCAACTGACTGCTCTCCTCAATAGGAAGACTCAGAACCTGTGCTGCGACCCAGCACGTTTTTTTGTCCCAGAAGAAGTGAACCAACATTCTCTGGATGTCAGCAACAAAACCAGGAGGAGGGACCAAAGGGACCAGCCGGTACCAAAATATGGCAGCAACCAGCTGGTTTATGACCGAACTCAGAGCAGTCCTGTCCAGCTGCCTAGGCGAGCCAAGACCTTGGCCTCCGGCTCCTGCCAGTTCATGGGACAGGATTCCTCAGCTGGGCTGAGGTAGACACCCAGATAGAGGAGATGGGTGGTACTCCAGCTGAACCCTCGTAACTCGTCCACTGGTGTGGGTAAATCATGTGGGCCATCACGGAAGCCAGACGAGAAGCCAACAGCCTGGCAAAAACTTTGCAGAAAGTGACCACTCCACGCCAAGAAAGGGACAACTCTTCGGTAGTAAGAAACTCCCCCAGGACCTGTGCATAGGCGCTTCCCAGAATGCCCTGAAAAACTCCACAGTCAGCGCATCCAGCCCAAGGGACTTGTGGTAAGAGCTGTGTGGTAAGAGTGAATTTGGGCCCTGATACCCTCTGGATCAGAGACAAGGGACCCATTGTTGGCCAGCAGCACAAGGAGCTGCTGACATTGTGCTGTGCCTTTTTTCTAGCAAGTAGAAGAAGGGGGAGCCGCAGTCCAGGTCCTGGAGGAGCCAGATCAGAGACCCAATGAGCTGCAGGTCTTGGAGTGCGGTGTTCTCTTCGTACACCCCCTTCAGGGCTGGTCCACATCGGGCTGACTGAGATGTGACTCCAGATCGAACACCACCTCCTCCAACTCCTCAATCCTGGATTTCCATCTTTTTGTTCACCTCCTCGCATACGCCTGTCAGAAAACGCGGACATGAGCCTTGCCCATGTCCCACCATAGCCTCAGGGAGGGGAAACTTCCCCGTTTCCTTCTCCAGCTGGCCCAGAACCAACAAAACAAGTCCCAGAACCGCTCATCCTCCAGCAGCAGATTGTTAAAGTGGCAGTACGCGGACCTGAGCCTCGGGGCTCGGTGTTGTCCTGGGGGAGGGGGCGGCATCACCCGCGGCTGCTGGTGTGGGCTGGGGGGCAGTTCCTTATGTGCCCCACCTTACGGCACAGGCGACACCGCACGCCGTCCAGAAGATGTGGTAGGCTGCGCCCTTGTGAAGGAGCGTAAAGGAGCCCTCTGCGACATCCTCCCGGGCCAGGGAAATAACACCTGGCGCTGGAAGGAGTAGATGTGTTTGAGGGCGGGGTCCTTCAGACCAAGCAGGAGCGGTTGGACATCCGAATGGATCTTCCCCAGTGTTTGAAGGTGGGGGAGAAAGAGCTCGATGGCAATAAAGGGCGGGACATTAGAGATCACAACCCCCTGGGCCGTGATCTCCAATGGGTCAACAGGTAGGTATGTCCTGCCCACAATGAGCCCCTTCTCCACGGACAGATGGACCGCCTGCTCGGTCTTTACGAGAAACATGGCCTTCCCGTACATGCGGGCTGCAGCAACCATGGCCAGTGAGCTGACCAGACTAGCTATAGCCTTACTGCAGGCCTCGATAGTCATATTGGGATGGGGATAGGCCTTCACCCCCAGGCGTTTAGTCAGGTGCCTGAAGGAGGATATGTTTGCAGCTAGGGTTTGAGCAGCCAAGCCTAAGGCAGTGGCTACCCCGGCATAGGTGCGGCTGGGGCCTGCTGTCTTGGGGCTCATCATGTTTTGGGTTTTAGATTGCCTGACAAAGGCTCAACTAGCATGACTTTGATCACCATGGGCAGCACGGCGGCACAGTGGTTAGCCTCACAGCGTCAGAGTCCCAGGTTCAATTCCCGCCTCAGGCGACTCTCTGTGTGGAGTTTGCACATTCTCCCCGTGTCTGCGTGGGTTTCCTCCGGGTGCTCCGGTTTCCTCCCACAGTCCAATAATGTGCAGGTTAGGTGAATTGGCTATGCTAAAGTGTTAGGTGAAGGGGTAAATGTAGGGGAATGGGTCTGGGTGGGTTGCGCATCGGCGGGTCGGTGTGGACTTGCAGTAAACAATGAGGCAAGGATAGTAAAAAGGCATCCCTTGTGCAATGCCAGTTAACAAGGTTAAGAACATCCTTTGTATAATGCCAAATGGCTTATGTTTACTGTTGATGCTTGCTGATTGTAATGGTCACCCAATCAATATAGATCTTGCCTTATTTGGATGATGCTCGTGGTAAGTGGCTATGGTATTCCTTAAAAATCTGCTGTTTGAGAGAAAGACCGAGAACTCATGTCTCTGTGCTGATGGGAGATCGTTCTCTCTCTCTCTCTCTCTGTCTTTCTCCAGGGCCTAGAACAAAGGGGAAGAAGGTAGAACCATACTGTGCCTCTGAGCATTTGCTTCGACAAAAGTAGGGAAGTGATCACAGTGCCCGTTGATGAGATATTTGTATCATTGGTAGTCACAGGTGAGGTGCTGGAAGACTGGAAGTTGGCTAACATAGTGCCACTATTTAAGAAAGGTGGTAAGGTAAAGCCAGGCAACTATAGACCGGTGAGCCTGACATCACAGTGGTGGGCAGGACCAGATGGACCAATGAGCTGAGAAGTGGCATATTGGGTTTAATTCAGATAAATGTGAGGTGCTGCATTTTTGGGAAAGCAAATCTTAGCAGGACTTACCATTAAGTGTATAAGGTCCTAGGGAGTGTTGCTGAACAAAGAGACCTTGGAGTGCAGGTTCATAGCACCTTGAAAATGGAGTCGCATGTAGAAAGGATAGTGAAGAAGGCTTTTGGTATGCTTTCCTTTATTGGTCAGAGTATTGAGTACAGGAGTTGGGAGATCATGTTGCGGCTGTACAGGACATTGGTTAGGCCACTGTTGGAATATTGCGTGCAATTCTGGTCTCCTTCCTATCAGAAAGATGTGAAACTTGAAAAGGTTCAGAAAAGACTTACAAAGAGGATATGGTGGAGGCTGGTACAATTGCAACATTTAAGAGGCATTTGGATGGGTATAGGAAGGGTTTGGAGGGACATGGGCCGGGTGCTGGCAGGTGGGACTAGATTGGGTTGAGATATCTGGTCGGCATGGACAGGTTGGACCGAAAGGTCTGTTTCCATGCTGTACATCTCTATGACTCTAAGTTGTTGGAGGGAATCCTGAGGGAGAAGGACTGACTAGTGATAGTCAGCATGGCTTTGTACGTGGGAAATCATGTCGTACTCACTTGATTGAGTTTTTTGAAGTAACAAAGAGGATTGATGAGGGCAGAGCAGTGGACATGATCTATGTAGATTTCAGTTGAGGATCCAAAACTGAATACAGGCTGAGGTAGTTGTTGTCATGAACAACCGCGTAACAGATGTTCTTAATAACTTAGGTGGCAATAAAATGGCTTCTCAATGCAAATAACATGACAAAATGGCTGCAAGGCTGCAAATTGACAATTCTGCTAAAAGCTGCATAAAATGGTTTTTAAGTCTACTATAGCTTCATAAGTGACTAACCACAGTCTGCTTCAATAGAGATTAGCAGACAATGCTCCCTTTACAGCATAGAAATAACTAGACTAGATAAGACATCACTGGCCATCCTAACTGACCTTCAGGTGCAGGTGCAATGGCTCAGTTAGTGAGATAAGGGTGGCCTGAGTGTTGGAAAACAAAGTTGGTTTCCAGGAAATATCACTGGACCAAGTAACTGTCAAATAAAGCAATATTGTATATATTGATTGGTAATAGTCTGAATGTACTCTGCGATCATGGCCTGTATCCTTCTTTGTATCAAGCCATGTGTGCAGCTCCTCCGAGGAATATAGATGTGCACAACCTCTGTGTTTCTGGATACTCTGTACCCAACTGTATGAAGAAATAAATAATGAAGTGTTAAAGAACCAGACCGATTGTGAGTGCTTATTGGCCGATCATGGAACAGAGACCCCTCCCCGCCCCCCTCCAATTTGGTCAAATTGGCGTTGTCTAAATTGATTTCCAAATTATTCTGTGTAAGATGAAACACAGAAATATTGTGATATGTAACAAGACTATCAGGGTTTGAGAATGTCGAGAAGGTTGTGCAGAAATCATTAGTCTTGCTCATTGTCGGGTTGTTGATTAGTGACAGTTTTAAATTGAGATTATCTTCTCTGTTGTGTCTGTTTGGCTTGGCTTGTCTTGCTTTGTCTTGTTTGCTATGGTTTTGTTCTGTTTGTCTTGGTGTTTGTTCTTGGTTTATGAAGTATAGAAGGTGGTTGCTACTTTTGTCACGTTAAAGAAAGAAAAAAGCTGACCAGTGATACAATTCTCACACATTTGGTTAGGCTGCTATGTGCTACAGCCAGGGTTAATGAGGCTAAACTCCCTAACTTTGACTGTTCTGGAATTTGAGTGCCTCATTACCCTTAAATGTGAGACAGAGAGAGAGAGAGAGACAGAGACTCAGTGCTGATTCCCTGCAGCTGGCAGAACGTTTAACCCTTTAAGATTCGGTTTGAATGCACATTTGCTTGTTGGCGATTGAATGTTTGTGTTCTGTTCCCTGGAGCATGAGATCTGGGACTGTTTTGAATTTGATTTCCATTTGTCGCAGTATATCTGGGCCTCAGGTGCAGAATCATTCTATTCCACGATGAGAACAGGTCTCTTGTTCAATTTTAGTTATAATCTAAACCTAACATTGAGGAAAATCACTTCAGACTTTAACATTTGCTCATTGAGTGGAGGAATTGCATGAACCTTATTTAATTTAGTTAAATTTTGTAAATCTGGAAGTATAAAGATAGATTCAAAATATCCCATAGCAAGAGCATTGTTTCAGAAAATGATACGAGCAGATTTTTTTTCAGATTTGTTTGTTTCAACTTAATTTTAAGACAGCTGTGTTTCATTCGTGATTATGGTGTGCCAGTCATAGCTTTATTTTATAGGTAAAAACAATGAGTGCAGATGCTGGAAACCAGATTCTGGATCAGTGGTGCTGGAAGAGCACAGCAGTTCAGGCAGCATCCGAGGAGCAGTAAAATCGACGTTTCGGGCAAAAGCCCTTATCAATTCTCCTCCCTCAATGACAATTGAAGTTTCAATTCAACATAAGACCATAAGAAATAGGAGTGGAATTAAGGCCATTCAGTCCATCGAGTCCACTCCGCCATTCAATCATGGCTGATCGGTATTTCAACGCCACTTACCCACACTCTCCCCGTATCCCTTAATTCCTTGCGAGATTAAGAATTTATCAAGCTCTGCCTTGAAGACATTTAACATTCCAGTCTCCAATGTGCTCCGTGGCAATGAATTCCACAGGCCCACCACCCTCTGGCTGAAGAAATGTCTCTTAATTTCCATTCTAAATTGACCCCCTCTAATTCTAAGGCTGTGCCCACTGTCTCCCTGCCCAATGGAAACAATTTCCCAGTGTCCACCCTTTCTAAGCCATGCATTATCTTGTAAGTTTCTATTAGATCTCCCCTCGACCTTCTAAACTCTAACGAATACAATCCCAGGATCATCAGCCGTTCCTCGTATGTTAGGCCTACCATCTGTGCGAATCTCCCATGGACACGCTCCAGTGCTAGCATGTCCTTCTTGAGATGTGGGGCCCAAAACTGGACACAGTATTCTAAATGAGGCCTAACCAGAGCTTTATAAAGTCTCAGTAGCACATCTCCGCTTTTACATTCCAACCATCTTGAAATAAATGACAACATTATATTTGCTTTCTTAACCATGGATTCAACCTGCAAGTCAACCTTTAGAGAATCCTGGACTAGCACTCCCAGATGTCTGTGTACTTTGGCTTTATGAATTTTCTCACCCTTTATAAAATAGTCCATGCCTGTGTTCTTTTTTCCAAAGTGTAAGACCTCGCATTTGCTCACACTGAATTTCATAAGCCATTTCTTGAACCATTCTCCTAAACTGTCTAAATTTTTCTGTAGCCTCGCCACCTCCTCAGAATCACCTGCCTGTCTACCTAACTTCGTATCATCAGCGAACTTCGCCAGAATGCCCCCAGTCTCTCCATCAGATAATTTATATATAAAGTGAATAGCTGCGGCGCCAACACTAAACCCTGCGGGACACCAGTTGTCACCAGCTGCAAGTCTGAAAAAGAATGTTTCATACCAACTCTCTGCCTTCTGTTAGACAGCCAATCCTCAATCCATGCCAATAACTCATCTCGAACACCATGGGCCCTCACCTTACTCAGCTGCCTCCTGTGAGGCACCTTGTCAAAGGCCTTTTGGAAGTCTAGGTAGATGACATCCACCGAGTTTCCCTGGTCTAACTCTACCATATTATGTTGTTACCTCTTCAAAGAATTCTAACAGGTTTGTCAGGTCCATCCTCCCCTTACTAAATCCATGATGACTTGTTCTAATCCGCCCCTGCACTTCCAAGAATTTAGAAATCTCATCCTTAACAATGGATTCTAGAATTTTACCTATAACTGAGGTTAGGCTAATCGGCCTATAATTTTCCACGTATTATCTTGATCCTTTCTTGAACAAGGGGGTTACAACAGTGATTTTCCGATCATCTGGGACTTTCCCTGACTCCAGTGACTTTTGAAAGATTACAACCAATGCCTCTGCTATTTCTTCAGCCATCTCCCTCAGAACTCTAGAATATAGCCCATCCAGGCCAGGAGATTTATCAATTTTTAGACCTTTTAGCTTATCAAGTACTTTCTCCTTTGTAATGGCGACCATACTCAACTCTGCCCCTTGACTCTCCTTAATTGCTGGGATAATACTCATGTCTTCCACTGTGAAGACTGACACAAAAGTATTTATTAACTTCTTCAGCTATTTCCTTATCTCCCATCACCAGCCTTCCTGCATCAGTTTGGAGCGGCTCAATCTCTACTTGTGCCTCTCATTTGTTTATGTATTGAAAGAAACTTTTACTATCATTTCTAATATTACTGACTGACTTACCTTCATATTTGATCCTCTCCTTCCTTATTTCTCTCTGTTATCCTCTGTTTGTTTTTGTAGTCATCCCAATATTCTGATTTCTCAGTACTCTTGGCCACATTATTGGCTCTCTTGTTTTTCTGTGAAACTTTGTCAGCCATGGTTGTCTAATCCCATGCCCCTGGTCCTGACCACTGCTTGGAGGTCTGTACATAACTCCCATTATGGTTTTTTTTGCCTTTGTGGTTCCTCAACTCCACCCACATCATCTGATCCTATGTCATTTAATGCGATAGATTTAATTTCATTCTTAACTAACAGGGCAACCTCGCCCCCTCTCCCTACCCCCGTCTTTTCGATAAATTGTAAAACCTTGGATGTTTAACTGCCAGTCCTGAACCCCCTGCAACCATGTCTCTGTGATGCCTACCACATCATAATCATTTACGATGATTTGTGCTGTTAATTCATCTACTTTGTTTTCAGGTAATGCTAATTTTCTTATCTTCATGATTTCCATCACCTCTACCTAAGTTATCGATCCTTTTTGCTTCATTCCTAGTGTGCCTTGAACTTAAACCCCGCACGTGCTAACCTGCTGCTTATCTTTCTACTTGACTCCATACTCCCTGTTGCTTTCCCTTTCCCCTGACTCACAAGTTTAAACATTTTCACGCAGAGGTGGTACATGTATGGAATGCGTTACCAGAGGAAGTAGTGGAGGCTAGTACAATTACAACATTTAAAAGACATCTGGATGGGTATATGAATAGGAAGGGTTTAAGAGAGATACGGGCCAGGTGCTGGCAGGTGGGACTAGATTAAGTTGGGATATCTGGTCAGCATGGACAAGTTGGACCAAAGGGTCTGTTTCTGTGCTATATAAAGTCCTAGTGACCATTCTATTTATCCTTTATATTGTGATAAATCATGCAACAAAATTAATATCCTATTGTTAATATCTGCGTTTTTGGATTCGGCTATTATTTGTGCATTAGAAGTTTTTTGTTACCATGTGAGTAGACAAGACATTTTAAAGCCCTGCAGTCACTTCATGGCCTGTAGCATTGTAAATGAGCAATGACTGGTCAGGACCGCTTAAGGAACCTAATCTAGGATTTACATTAAGGGACTAGGACAATGGATTTCAGAGTTGGAAACTGTATATATTTTACATTTTAAATATTGAATACTGAATAAATGAATTTCCAGTTTATATTGATGACTTTTGAAATGTCTTAGCCACTTGTTCAGTTCCTCCTCTGAAATACAGGTAATGATTATTTTATTTATTCTCTTTTTAATAATCAATTGTATTAGCACTGACTCACAAAATCAGAATTAATTGGCAGGATCGCTTGGCTTTATTCCTTTACACATTGTCAGTGATCAGTCTCGTTGCCTCATAGTTAATTTGAAGTATGGCTGCATTAATTCGTTGCTAACTAAAGAAAGGAAAGATATCTTACTGGCCAGATGACAGTATTCTCCATGTGATTGGGGGATAGAGGTATGTACAGCAGATGGAACTCCCAAAAGCTGGGAGGTGTTCATAGCTGACTGTGAATGGGTAGATGAAAGAATAAAAGGGACATGAGAAACAGTGTCAGGCCACTAAGGCTAAGGAAAATACAAACAGGGTTAAAGCGACAACGCTGTAAAATAAAGAACTTAGGCTCGGGATTCCGAGTAGAATCTATGTCTGGCATACCGACCTTCTTTGAGGATGGGGATTTTATTCCTGGATATCAGCTGAGCCCCTGACATCTCCTGATTGTCCCCAGCACACACACACACACCCTCCCCTTTCCTTCTTTTGAAAATGAAGCATCCAGTCTTCGTAGCCGATATCATGGGGATGAGTGGCCTGCGCCATCCTAAACCAGGGCCCATCCTGGGAACCAGAGTAATGTTGATGAAGCATGCCCCTGACCGCAAGAACAAACCAGCCCAGTTTGCTCAATACGTCCAAAGGACGATACAGATGTAAATGCAGTAAAATTCTGGGAGTAGCCCGAATACAAATGGCTTGTGTTGTAAGACTGAAATACGTGGCCATCTGTCTGACGGAAATGGTTTACAATTGAAAAAATAATCGAGAAGCTGAGTCACGTTTGTTTAACCCTGTGCTTTTGCAATGTTTTCCTTCTGGTGTCACTGACATGATCCAGACAAACAACATGAACTAGTCCAGGAATTTCCAGTTGCAAATGAGGTGAGCAGTGGTTTTCTATTGGGATGACCAGAACTAGACTGAACTACTATGCAAGTTACAGATAAAACTGATTATACCCAGCACCCTCATGATCCCCAATGTCATGTGCCAGCCCCGACAGGGTTGATTGGGACCAGGATACCCACTGGGGGTCGAAACTACCTCAGATGCCCACCCAGCGACCACAGCTGAGCAACGTTTTCCCGAGAGGACCCTAGAAATGGGGACAGGCAGGCCTCAGTATTACACCTTTGTGACTGGGAACAAGACAGCAAAATCCCCCAAGGACGAATGGCTGGCCCTTGCTTTAACTGTGGAAATATGGCCATTTGGGAGTGATGTGTCTTTAATGTTACCTTGGAGCTAATGCGGACAATCAACATGCTTGCGTCCTTGCAAAAGGAAAATCTGCTAATGTTCACTGACTCACTGTTATACTTTTGGTGTGACCCACGATTATGGAGCCTTGTGGGAACATAGAGAATTTTTAACCCCCACAGGGTGGCATTATAGTAATGCTGTTTTGCCCAATCAATCTGGCAGTTATCAAGATGTTTGGGTCACGCTGAGGCAACTGATACGGTTTCCAAAGTAATGGGTAGGTGGAGTCTGCTGCCATGCAGGCAGCCTTACATGCCAAACTTCTGGTCACATTGGGCCTCCAGCAAAACCCAAGTAGAGACAATATGGGGACAGATTTGCCAGACCTGGGTATGGTACAGAAATCACAGGAAAAGTCCCCTGCTGAAGAGCATAAACTATGGCCTCAAATAGGGTACTCCCTCGATACTCAAACCAAAATGTGGGTAACTTCTGCTGGACATGTTTGTGCTCCTTCTTTGCTGCTGCCTATTTTAGTTGATTATGTGTATTATTGTACACACTTGAGTAAGGAGGGAATGGTTAATACTCTATTACAATGGACATGCTTTTGGCTCCAACCTCGATGGGAGGGACCCTTCCAGGTTCTCCTCAACATCCCTACTGCTGATAAGGTCACCGGGCACCTCCCCCACCATTGCAAGGTCATCGGATGAGCCCCTCGCAAGGGGTGAGATGATGAAGATTGAACTAACCCTGATATGTGGATTCGTCATCATCGGCATTAATACTCAAGAAGGGACTATTTATCAGTGTGCTCCTGAACAACCAGAGGCTGCGTAACATTTATGCCGAAAAGTTGTCCTTATGGGCCAAGAGACTGATTCCTTCGATGCATGAAACATTACCAAGATTGACTGTCACAATGGTCAACTGCATCAAGAAGATTGGACAGTTCGTTTACAGGACAAGTCTCAATGGCTTTTACCTTGTCAAGGTGTTTTATGCCAGTTTGATTACAGTTGTGCTATGGGTGGCCCTGTAAGCCTTGCCTCTATTCAAAGAGGTCTAAATTGGCGTGCCGCAAAAGAGAAAAGGGGGAAATGTTATCTTTCACCAACAATCTGTTTCTTCAAAGTCACAATAAAATATTTGACTGGGATGAAGTGGTCTCTTAAGGCCTCACATCAGCGTTGGACTTCTTGACCCCCTTTCCCCCTCCCAATGACGGAGTATAACACTTCTAACGTGTTTACCAGACATAATGTTTCTTTTGACTATTACTTATCCCCACCTGCTTGGTGCTTATGGACTTCCTCTAATAAGTCTGGGGTAGCCTATCCAAATTGTTACAACAGTACAGGATAGGGGTGTGCTTACATAAATGTGACTAAGACTATTCTATGTACCTTGGTCAAATGTATTAACCGCTACTACTCCCCTGTGGGGCCTTGCATCTCATGTGTATGCCTACGAGAGGAGTGTGTCCCGGTTATTACCAGTGTTTAGGCTCTTCGTGGTAAGGGTAACAGAACCACCCACCTTCATCTTCCCAATTGTGGGATGGAAGGAACTAGTCTGGGACAATAACAGCATCTCTGTCTTTTTATTGAACAGCTTTCACCCCAAGCACCCAGGGCGACCATACTTTGTAGCCATGGACTACCCATACATTCAGGGTAGTCACAAAGACAAGCCTGCTTCTTATTGGGAAGCCCCCTCCATCAGCTATACTAAACCTGGTTACTATTTTTTCAGCCAAGGCAGAGTGACCAACTTCCTCGTTCTTGATGAAATAGGTACTCCCCGTGCTGTCGCTGTAGGGACAATTTTCCAGACTACTGTTCCCTGTCCAACTACCTGGGAACGAGGTTGGGGTTTCCCTACCAAAACGTTCAGTTTCACCTGAATTCTGCACACATTGGAGAGATGCCAAGGCTTTGGGCAACAGTAAAGCCCAGTCTGTGGACTTGGCATTTCTTAGTGCTTTTTCCTGCAGGAATTATTAGCCACCCAAACTGAAATTATCTGACTTGCGGCCTCACCCTCTTGGACAACAAGAAGGCTCCAGCATTAGCAGGTGTTAAGGGTATGCTCTCAGAATTACGTCTATTTTCCCAGCAAAACCGGTACGTCCTCGACTACCAACTCGGCAAAGAGGATGGGGTTCGCGCCATAGTAAAGGGCAAGTGTATGATGGGGGTTACCGACCTCATCGAGAATATTACCAAGCATGTGGATAACATCCACACCTTCCTCAATCAAATGACAGAAGGCACTGGATTGAGAGATTGGGGTTTTGGCTCATTGTACAACGGTTGATAAATCTGGCAATGTATATTGGTATTATTTTAATTTGTCTCTTTGCTGGCATTGCTATTGTTAAATGTATGATTGCCAAGCTAATAACTTTTGTTGACAACAGTGGTTCCCCCCAGAAGATGCTTCTTCTCCATCCAAATGAAGGTGAGGAGGAGCGGTTTCCCACCCTTGCTTCCTCCTCTTTGGAGGAGGAAGTATGGCAGGCTCTAGTGTCCATTGGATTGGACTGATCTAATCTATGCCCTCCCATCCTATGGTGTGGTCATGGAATGACGGAACGGGGGAGTTGAGGATCTGAAATCTGAATACAGGCTGAGGTAACTAGTTGTTGTCAGGAACAACCACTTAACAAATGCTCTTAATAACTTAGGTGACAATAAAATGGCTTTTCAATACAAATAACGTGACAAAATGGCTTTATGGCTGCAAATTGACAATTCTGCTAAAAGCTGCATAAAATGGCTTTTAATTCTGCTCTAGCTTCATAATTGACTAACCACAGTCTGCTTCAATAGAGATTAGCAGACAATGCTCCCTTTACAGCAATGAAATAACTAGACTAGATAAGACATTACTGGCCATCCTAATTGACCTTCAAATGCAGATGTAATGGCTTGGTTAGTGAGATAAGGATGGCCTGAGTGTCGGAAAACAAAGTTGGTTTCCAGGAAATATCATTGGACCAAGTAACTATCAAATAAAGCAATATTATATATATTGATTGGTAACTGAATGTACTTCGCGATCATGGCCTGTACCTTTCTTTAAAAGTATGAAAATGTCTTTGTTTTAAACCATGTGTGCAGCTCTTCCGAGGAATACAGATGTATACAAGCTCTGTGTTTCTGGATGCTCTGTAACCAGCCGTATGAACAAATAAAGAATGAAGTCTTAAAAAACCAGACCGATTGTGAGCTTTTATTGACCGAGCATGGAACAGAGAGAACCAACCCCCCTCCCCACTTCCCAGGGGTCCAGATCTTCACAGTAAGATATTCAGCAAGGTTGGATCTCATGAAATACGAGGAGAACTAGCCATATGGATACAGAGCTAGCTTGAAAGTAGAAGACAGAGGGTGGTGATGGAGGGTTGCTTTTCAGACTGGAGGCCTGTGACCAGTAGTGTACCACAAGAATCAGTGCTGGGTGCACTACGTTTTGTCATTTATATAAATCATTTGGATGTGAACATAAAAGGTATAGTTAGTAAGTTTGCAGATGACACCAAAATTGGAGATGTAGTGGACAGCAAAGAAGGTTACCTCAGAATACAATAGGATGTTGATTAGTTGGGCCAATGGGCTGAGAAGTGGCAAATGGAATTTAATTTAGATAAATGCGAGGTGCTGCATTTTGGGAAAGCAAATCAGAGGAGGACTCAATGGTGTCGTCCTGGGCAGTGTTGCTGAACAAAGAGACCTTGGAGTGCAGGTTCATAGTTCCTTGAAAGTAGAGTCGCAGGTTGATAGAAGAGTGAAGACGTTTGATATGCTTACCTTTACTGGTCAAAGCATTGAGTAAAGGAGTTGGGAGGTCATGTTGTGGCTATACAAAATATTGGTTGGGCCACTTTTGGAATATTGTGTGCAATTCTTGTCTCCTTCCTATTGGAAGGAGGTTGTGAAACATGAAAGGCTTCAGAAAAGAGTTACAAGGATGTTGTCTGGGTTGGAAGATTTGAGCTATAGGGAGAGGCTGAGTCGGCTGGGGCTATTTTCCCTGGAGCATCGGAGGCTGAGGGGTGACCTCATAGTGATTTATAAAATCATGAGAGGCATGGATAGGTGAATAGACAAGGTCTTTTCCCTGGACAGCGAGAGTCCAGAACTAGAAGGCATGGTTTTTTGGCGAGAGGGGAAAGATATAAAAGGGACCTAAGGGGCAACTTTTCCACAGAGAAGGTGATGCGTGTTTGGAATGAGCTATCAGAGGAAGCGGTGGAGGCTGGTACAGTTACAGCATTTAAAAGGCAACTGAATAGGAAGGGTTTGGAGGGACATGGGCCAAGTGCTAGCAAATGGGACTAGATTAGGTTAGGATAGCTGGTCAGCATGGACGATTTGGACCAAAAGTCTGTTTCTGTGCTGTACATCTCTATGACTGTAAGTCCACATCAACTCTCTGAAGAGTAAATCACCCCAGACCCATTCCCCAAACATATTACTCTACATTTACCCCTGATTAATGCACCTAACCGACACATCTCTAAACATTACAGACAATTTAACATGGCCATTTCACCCAACCTGCACATCCTTGGAATGTGGGACGAAACACACGCAGACATGGAGAGCATGTGCAAACTCCACACAGTCAGTTGCTCGAGTTTGGAACTGCATCTGTGAGGCAGCAGTGCTAACCATCGAACCACTGTGCCTCCTGTTAGCTGTGGTAACAGAGCGGCGACGATGATAAGCAAAGGGGCTGGGACTGGGTGGGATGTTCTTCAGAAGATTGCTGTGGGTTGATGAAGGGCTTTTGCCCGAAACATCAATTTTCCTGCTCCTCGGATGCTGCCTGACCTGCTGTGCTTTTCCAGCGCCACTCTTGATCTAGACTTCTTTCTGCACTGGAAGGACTGTATAATTCTACAAAAACAAATCACTGGAGAAACTCAGCAGATCTGGCAGCATCTGTGCAACAAAAGCAGAGATAATGTGTCGAATCTAATTAGCCTTCTTCGGAATTGACTCCAAACATTAATTGTATTTTATCTCCACGAATGTTAGCAGACCTGCAGAATTTCTCCAACAGTTTTCCTTTTTGCCCCCAATGGCAAGACTTAACATTGAGTCCTGTAGACTGCACCTCCCCTCCCCTCCCTCCCCAAACAGCAAGCGAAGCAACGATTTACTTGCATTTTTCTCGGTGTGGTCTTACTTTACCGGCGGCTCACTTTGCGATCTCTACCATGAGTACACAAAACGCAACACGCTCTTTGTGTAAATGTAACCCCGAGCCTCATGACGATTCATGACGATTTCGAAATCGCAATCTTTGTCCGACCGCCGTTTGTCTTGAGGAGCCTGCCGTAGTTCTGGCGCACGCGCACCCGACGGTACCGCCAGGGACACGGCCTCCTCGACACGAGTCGGATACATATTTTATTTCTCTTTTTTAAAAACTGGCCGATTTATTTCTTTGGAGCACCCGACACTTCGAAGGATTACTCGCTTTCGCCATCTTGCTCTCTGTGGGGAACTCCTTGGCGAAATGAACAATAAATTCCAAGCGTAAGTTTACCGTCAGTTAACCGAGAAAAACAGAAAAACTTTCCTGTGGGCGGTTGGTGGCTCGAGCTGAGGGGGCGGGGGCAAATAACAGGATGTCCCGCCCATTATCCTTCCGCTGATTGGCGAAGTGGCACAAAGGAGGGTGGGCTGACGCTGGCCCCTCTGATTGGTCATCAACACGTCACTCGTGTATTGAAAACACAAGTAGCGTGTTTGATGCTGGGGATGGATGGAGTGAGGAGGGAGTGCGGGATTTGATTTCTTATTGTCACATATGTATTTAGATACCGTGAAATGTTTGGTTTTGCATGGAGTACAGGCAGATCATACCATTACAAAGTGCATAGAGTAGTCGAACAAATTAAAGAATACAACTTTACAGCTGCAGAGAAGGTACACAAAGAGTGAGTTAAAAGTCACAAAACACCAGGTTGTAGTCCAACTGGTTTAATTGGAAGCACTAGCTTTCTGAGCGCTGCTCCTTCATCAGGTAGTTGTGGAGTACACAATTGTAAGACACAGAATTTATAACAAAAGTTTATAGTGTGATGTAACTGAAATTATACATTGAAAAATATCTTGTTTGTTAAGTCTCTCATTTGTTAGAATGACCATGTTAGTTTCGCTTCTTTCATATGTAAATCGCAAAACTTTTTTTTAAACGTTACATTCTCAAGTGAACTTTAATAATTGGTGTCAGCCCAGATAATGTATTGGGTATTAGTACCTCTCTGTGCTGCTGTCTGTGCCATAAAGTTTAGATTGATACTAATCTAAAAAATGAATTAACAGAATCTTACTTGGATTCATGCAGTTTTTGAGCAAAGTACAATGTAACTCTGCAAGTACAAATTCACCCCACAAACTAATATGTGTATGTGTGCATGTGGGTGTGCGTTTGGGGGGGGTGCAGTTGGTGTGGTTCTGAGTGTCTGTGAGAGAGAGTGTATGTGTGTGTGTGAGAGTGTAAAGGGGTCTAGGCCTGTGAGAAGGTGCATGTGGGAGTGTGTGTGTTTGTCTGTGAGAGTGCCAGCCTGTGTGTGTCTGTGGGAGTACCTGTGTGTGTGTGTGTGTTCTGCACAGCATGCAACACATTATCAGTGAGGATGAGCACCTCGCCAAGACCTTCCCCACACCTCCACTGCTCGCCTTTAAACAAACCTCAAACAGATCATTGTTGGTAGCAAACTGCCTGGCTTTCAGGACAACTCCATACAGCCCTGTCCATAAGACGTAGGAGTGGAAGTAAGGCCATTCGGCCCATCGAGTTCACTCCGCCATTTAATCATGACCGATGGGCATTTCAACTCCACTTACCAGTATTCTTCCCGTAGCCCTTAATTCCTTGTGACATCAAGAATTTATCAATCTCTGCCTCCACTGCACTCCGCGGCAATGAATTGCACAGGCCCACCACTCTCTGGCTGAAGAAATGTCACCGCATTTCTGTTCTGAATTTACCCCCTCTAATTCTAAGGCTGTGCCCACGGGTCCTAGTCTCCTCGCCTAACGGAAACAATTTCTTAGCGTCCACCCTTTCCAAGCCATGTATTACCTTGTAAGTTTCTATTAGATCTCCCCTTAACCTTCTAAACTCCAATGAATACAATCCCAGGATCCTCAGCTGTTCCTCGTATGTTAGACCTGCCATTCCAGGGATCATCTATGTGAATCTCAGCTGGACACGCTCCAGTGCCAGTATGTCCCTCCTGAGGTGTGGGGCCCAAAACTGGACACAGTACTCCAAATGGGGCCTAACCAGAGCTTTATAAAAAAGGCTCAGTAGCACATCGCTGCTTTTATATTCCAACCCTCTTGAGATAAATGACAACATTGCATTCGCTTTCTTAATCACGGATTCAACCTGCATGTTTACCTTTAGAGAATCCTCGACTAGCACTCCCAGATCCCTTTGTACTTTGGCTTTATGAACTTTCTCACCATTTAGAAAGTAGTCCATGCTTGTATTCTTTTTTCCAAAGTGCAAGACCTCACATTTGCTCACGTTGAATTTCATCAGTCATTTCCTGGACCACTTTTCCAAACTGTCTAGATCCTTCTGCAGCCTCCCCACTTCCTCAGTACTACCTACCTAACTTCGTATCATCGGCAAACTTCGCTCATTCTCTGCAGACAAGGATGCCCTGAGGCATGGTACATTGGGGAAACCGAGCAGAGGCTACGGCAATGGATGAATGGGCACTGCACAACAATCAACAGACAGGAGTGCTCCCTCCCAGTTGAAGAACACTTTAGCGGTCCGGGACATTTGACCTCGGACTTTCAGGTGACCATCCTCCAAGACTTCGGGATAGGCAGCAGTGGAAAGTGGCCAAGCAGAGGCAGATAGCTAAATTCGGTACCCATAGGGATGGCCTCAACCAGGATCTTGGGTTCATGTCACACTACAGGTGACCCCATTGTACTATACGCACACACACACACACAGGGACTACAGGCACTCCTATACACACACTCCCGCAGGCACTCCTTTCTGCACACTCCCACACAGACACGCACCCTCTCACAGACCTAGACCCCTTTACACTCACACACACATACACTCTCTCACAGACACTCACAGCCCCACCACCACCACCCCCCACACACACCCACATGCACACATACACATATAAGCTTGTGGGGTGAATTTGTACTTGCAGTGTTACATTGTACTTTGCTCAAAAATTGCATGAATCCATATATGATTCTGTTAATTCATTTTTTAGATTAGAATCAGCCTAAACATTATGGCACAGACAGCAGCACAGAGAGGTACTAATACCCAATACATTATCTGGGCTGACACCAATAGTTAAAGTTCTCTTGAGAATGTAACTTTTTAAAAAAAGTTTTGCAATTTACATATGAAAGAAGCGAAACTAACATGGTCATTCTAACAGATGAGAGACTTAACAAACAAGGTATTTTTCAATGTATAATTTCAGTTACATCACACTGTAATCTTTTGCAATAAATTCTGTGTCTTACAATTGTGTACTCCACAACCACCTGATGAAGGAGCAGCGCTCCGAAAGTTAGTGCTTCCAATTAAACCTGTTGGACTATAACCTGGTGTTGTGTGATTTTTAACTTTGTACACCCCAGTCCTACACTGGCATCTCCAAATCACAAATAGATAGATCAACATAAGTTTTAAAATTTAAGGGGTCCATTCAGAAGTCTAATAACAGCAAGGACAAAACTGTTATTGAATCTGTTGGTCCATATATTTAAGCTTTTGTATCTTCTGCCTGACAGTAGTTGTTGGAAGAGATTATAATCAGGGTGGGAGAGGTTTTGAATATGTTGACTGTCTTCCTGACGCAGCGAGAAGTATAGATGGAGTCACTGGATGGAAGGTTAGCTTGTGCGATGAACCGGCCTGTGTTCACGACTCTCTGTAGTTTTTCTATGGTCCTGGGCAGAGCAGTGGCCATACCAAGCCGTGATGCAGTGGGAGGGAGAAGAGACAGGGGGCCAAGGGAGAGGCAGCAGAGGGAGGAGCGAGGGAGGGGGTGTCGAACGAAAGGGGAGAAGATGAGCAGGTGAGGGATGAGAAAGAACGGGTGAGGAGGGAAGGTGAAGGAGAGGGGGTGAGTGATCATATTGAAATACGCAAGAATCTGAGGAGACTTGACAGGGCAGATGAAAAGATGTCTCCCTGGTATGAGACAAGAAGTAGGGGATACATTTTACAAGTAAGCAGTCATGTATTTAGGATAGAGATGAGGACTTTTTTTTTCTGTCTGGGAGTCACAAATCTTCCCCAGAAAGTGGTGGTGGCAACCAGCCTTTCAGAATCACAGAAGTCTTCTGGCACAGAAAAGAGATCATTCAGCTTGTCATGTCTGCAACAGCTCTTCAAATGAGCTTCATTATCTAGTGCTAATCTCTGTTATTTTCCTCCATATCCTTGTACCTTATTTCTGGTTAAATAATCATTCAGTGTCCTGCTGAATGTCTCAATTCAATTTGACTCCACTGCAGTGATTGAAATCAGGTCATCTGGGTGGAACTCACAGAATTTAAGTTTCCTGATTGAGGCTGTTGATCTGTTCCAATCAGGGACCCTTGGCTGGCAAACGTAAACTAGTGCATCAGAAGTTATGTTTTCTCTGAGATACCTGGATCAGTGTCAAGGACTCTCCAAATGAAAATAAAGGGTGACTTGATGGGATACTCTGTGGAGTTATTTCATCCACCACATTTCCAGCCAGTACATTCTACACCCTATAGATTCAGAGTGAAAATGTTTTTGTCATATTACCGTTGCTTTTACAAATCACTTTAAATCTTTCCTCTCTTGATTGTGTTCCTTTTACTAATGGAAACAGATTTTTCATTTCACTTAGTACATTTAAGCCAAAAGTAAGACCATAAGACACAGAAACAGAAATTAGGCCATTCAGCCCATCATGGCTGATAAGTAGAAGATTCTTGACCAACAAGATAGTCAGAGGGTGTTGTGTAGGGGATTATGTGTGGAAATATAGGTTTGACACTACAAGCAGATTAGCCTTGATCTGTTTGAATGACAGAGCAGACTGGAGGGGCCAAATGGCCGCTTGGTCTTCTTAAGTTTTATGTTCAAATGCAAGTTAATGAGTGATGTGCAGGTTCTGACCCAGGCAGAAGAGATGGTGCTTGAAAGTTGAATAGATGGGTATTTTGGAGGTTTGTGATTTGTGCATGCCCTCCAACATCTGGAATCTGGTCCTACGCATGTGATTGGTGGAAGAGGTTCATCTTGCATCAGTCGCCATTGTGTCTCCATCAGCTGCTGAACATGCTTGACTTCTTCCTGAATATTTTGAGGACATAGCATTTAGGAGCAGGAGTAGGCCATTCAGATCTTTGAGTCAGTCATCTGGTTGGGGCCCCCTACAAAGACTAGTTTCGGAGTAGAGCAATTGCTTTAGCAGTCTACAAGTATGTCACCAAACAAGGCACCTGGGAATGGAAATAAGCCAGTATTAATAGGCTGCTCAACTTTAGCTTGCAACTTTGGGCAGCACTGTAGATGAATTTGTTTCCCCTCCTAAGCTTTGCAGTGTTAGGTAGTGGTAAAGGAATTTATGAGAATGATAAACATATTTTAGAAACCTTTAGCTAAAATCTCAACCTATTAATCTGAATAGGTATAAGTTTACATTTGAGCAGACCTTAATGAGTGATATATTGATGCCAGTATGTGTGCAGTTGTTGTTGTGTAGGGTGTAAACTTCAGTTCTTTTCCATTAACTTATCGTGTTGATCAAGCAAGTAAGTGATTGCATTATATCCTGCTTGAGTGTGGTTCGTTGTTAAATAGTTTCTGGAGGGAAGATGTCATTTGGTCCAGGTCAAAAAATAAGGTGTATGATTTTATTGTCATTTGGCTCAGGCTAATGTAATCTTAGGCCAACAAATAAGAAAGGACAAATGTGACAGCCACTTCCTCTCAATCATATTATAATTGTACACTTCAACTCTGACCAACTGCATTCCACATCAGCAAAGTAGACATTTTTCCAGTTAGTATTTAAAGTTGGCAGTTTTTAAAAATTAGATATTGAACGTTTCTTTTCTCAAATGAGTTTAATGTTCATTATCTGTTTTCTGATTACATACTTCTTTTCTCCAACATTGTGGTAGAGTTTATTTTAGTTATCATTCATCATTTTGGGGCTAAGCTCACAGACACCTCTCCACACTAACCTTCTTTGGCTTGATGTGCCTCAGGCTATTAGGAAGCACCTGCAGTGAAGAAGTCACATAAATGTCAGAAACAGGTGTTTTGTTTTGGCAGTACAACCAGACACTTGTCACACGCCACCATGATTCTGCATCTTCTTCAGCTTCAACAATTTATCCTGTTTACCCCACACAAAACATAACATGATATTTGTCTCGGTCATTCCTTGTGGGAAAACATTCTATTATCCAGCAAGATTTGGTCACAGTCTTAGTCTAAATTTGTCATGATCCCTAGTTAGTGATTGTCCAACTTGATCACCCTCTCAAAACTCATTGTTGTGAAAGCCTATATTAAATGTCCCAGCAAATGCTACATAGTGGATATACAGGTCTCTGCTAACCATAGTTTTGTTTCCCTGATATTATCCTGGTGAACCTAAACTGTGTGTTGTCTATGGCTTTTAATCTACCTTCTGTAGTGGTGCATCAGAACTACAGATGGTACTGTAACTTTGGCCGAACAAAATATTTTGTAGATTTAGCATTAATTCTTTACTTTTGTACTCTATGCCCCTATTTATAAAGATCAAAATGTCTTTAGATGTTTTATGACCTAATTAAACCTCACTCATGCTTTGAAGGAATGAAATATTTGAATCCCTACTGATTCTAGTGATCCAAGTATTTTGCTAGCTTCATCTGCATGTGAGATCTCATCTTTGCTGAGATATAGATTCACAGATGTCTGCAACTATTTCATATCTTACTCAATGTATTTCTTCCTTATGCAATTTGTGCCTGAAGCCTTAAAACCAAGCCTGCTGCTAACTTAGTGATAACTGTCACTTTCAGCAGTGGTTCATGAGTAAGGGATAGGAATGTGAAGCCTTGTGATTTGAATGATTGTAAAACCAATGTAGGCGAAAAGGGTGGAGACACTCAATATTTCTATCCAGGGACCCTACGAGAAAACATGCACGTACACACATTGGGTGAAGATAGGATCAAGCACTGTTATGAAACTCCACATTGTCAAATACCTGTTTACCATACAAACCCATGTTAGTTGAAAGATGCTTGATGAAAGAAAGTAGCCATGCGACATAATTGCACAAGGGAATGAATGCTTTATGGAAGAAAGCTAGCAGATCAGTCAGATTCAACACTAAGTCTGGGATATTAGTCTAGCATTGATTCTCATTATTGAGGTCGTAGAAGCAAATACGAGATTGTATCTTCAGATAAAAACACAATACTGTATGTGCTGGCAACCTAAAGTTTTTTGATTTGGTGAAGTGCTGCACAAAAGATTAATACACAAGAGAAGACCTCATGGGGTTAGGGATAACTTATCTGCTTGGATAAAGGATTGGCTAATCAACACAAAGCAGAAAGTCAGGATAAAGATGTCGTTTTCTGGTTGGCACAACATAACAAGTGGGGTTTGGCCCTGGCGCCACAATTATTTATAATCTATGTTAATGACTTAGATACAGCAGTGAAAGGTACTTTGTAATTATGCTAAAGTAGGTGGGCAAATAAGTTGAATTAAAGAAATAAGAAACTTACAAGTGGAAATGGTGAATGGGCCAAAATTTGGCAGATGGAGTTTAACGTGGATAGGTATAAGGATATCCATTTTGGTCAGAAGAATAAAAAGAGAACTTATCTGAATTGAGATCTTTAGACTGCTTTTGTGCAGAGGAATCTGGTTTTCTCATCCATGAATTACTGAAAACCAGTATTCAGGTACCGCAGTTATTAGAATTTTGGTATATATCATAAAAGGAATAGAGTATAAAATCTCTGCAACTGTACAAACCATTAGACGGCATGGTGGCTCAGTGGTTAGCACTTCTGTCTCTCAGCACCAGGGTCCCAGGTTTGATTCCAGCCCCGGGCGACTATCTGTGTGGAGTTTGCACATTCTCCCCGTGTCTGCATGGGTTTCCTCCGGGTGCTCCGGTTTCCTCCCACATTCCAAAGATGTGCCGGTCAGGTGAATTGGCCATGCTAAATTGCCCATAGTATTAGGTGCATTAGTCAGAGGGAAATGGGTCTGGATGGGTTACTCTTTGGAGGGTCGGTGTGTACTGGTTGGGCAGAAGGGCCTGTTTCCACACTGCAGGGAATCTAATCTAATCATTAGTGAGACTACATCCAGAGTATTGTGTACAGTTTTGGTCCTCTTACTTGAGGAAGGATGTAGTTGCATTCGAGGTAGTTCAGAGAAGATTCACTAGGTTGATTCCAGAGGTGAGGGGTTTCTCTTATGAAGAGAAATTGAGCAGTTTTGGCATGTACTCTCTGAAGGTTAGAGGAATGAGAGGAGAACTAATTGAGTAAGGGATAGGAATGTGAAGCCTTGTGATTTGAATGCTTGTAAAGCCAGTGTAGGTGAAAAGTAGATACTTCCTCTTGTGGGGACAAGATAGAAGAAGAGGTCATAATTTTAGGGTTTAGGGTAGTGGATTTGAAATGACAAATGTAGGGACGTGAATATGTGTAATTCAGTACCTTAGAGTGTGATGGATGCTGGCACCTTTGGCTAAATTTAAGGAGGAGATAGACAAATTTTGAATTAGTAACAAGTTAAAGGGGATCATGGGGAGCTGGCAGGAAGGTGGAGTTGTGGTCAAGATAAGATCAGCCGTGATCATATTGAATGGCAGAGTGGGTCAGTGGCTGAATTGCGTACTCCTGCTCCTTTTCCTTATCTTCAAACACTGAAAATACAGGAGAATCTCAGCAGATTCAGCATTATTTGTAGAGGTGAAAATAGAATTAATGTTTTGAGTCTAGTATGACTTCTTCAGAATTGAAAGGTATTGGAATTTTTTAATATACTTTTGACAGATGCAGAGGAGGAGCAAGGGAGCAGTTGATATAGAGGCCCAATGCAAAAGACAAAAAGGTTGTTAATGGTGGTGAAAGACAAAAAGACATATAAAATAGGTGTAAATTATGATGTGAAGGGAAAGGAATGAGCAAAGTAAACAAGACACAAGCAAGACACAAAGAAGGTTCTGAAGAAGGGACACTGAACCTGATACGTTAACTCAACTTTCTGTCCACAGATGCTACCAGACCTGCTGAGTTTTTCCAGCAATTTCTGTTTTTGTTTCAAGCAAGACAAGCCTGTGTGGAGTTGGGGGAATATAAGAAAAATAGAGAAGAAACACAATAAGGTCATCTTCTGAAGTTAGGGAAATCAAAGTTGAGACCTTGAGGCTGTAAAGTGCCTAAGTGGAAAATGACATGTTGTTCCCTACGTTTGTGTTCTGCTTCATTGGAACAGTGCATTTTTGCCAGAATGCATTCTTGCTGTCTTGCTAACACAGCAATGACACAGCATGTACTCTGAGTGGAGGACTTCAACGTCCATTACCAAAAGTAGCTTGGTAGTGCCATCACTAACTGAGTGGGTCAAATCCTAAAGGTCTGTGGCAGGTAGTGAGGGAACTAATACAGGGGAGAAATGTACTTGACCTCACCAATCTACTTGTAAGAGATGTCTGGTGATGACAGTATCAGTAAGAGTGATTATGGCACAGTTGTTGTGGGAAAATAAGTAACATTGAGTTGTGGTGCTGCCACCTCACTGCATCGGACAGACATCAAACAGACTTAGTAACTCAAAACTCAAACCATGAGGCACTGGGCTGCCAGCAACAGAAATGTATTCAGCCACATTTGTGAAGCCATGGGCTGGCATATTCGCAACACTTCCATTTCTATCACGTTGGAAGATGAATCCTGATTCAATGATGAGTGCAGGAGGCCATATCAGAAGCAGCATCAGACTTAGCTAAAAATGAGTGATCAACGTGATGAATTTGCAACACTGGACTACCTGTATGCCAAACAATGCGGGCAGCAAATATTAGACATGGCTAAACAATTTGAAAACAGCAGATTAGATTGAAGCTCCGCACTTCTTCCATAGTTGTGAAGGGTGTTGGATAATTAACTGACTAACAGGAGGAGGCTGCACAAAAATTCCCATCCTTAACAATGGGGGAGCCAGTGCATCAATACAAAAGGCCAGGCTGAAACATTGCGTTCAGCTTCAGCCAGAACGGCGAAGTGGATGACATATCTTGGGTCCTCCACATCATAGATCCCCTGTGCAGTTAAATTGATTCACTCCCCTGTGTCATCAAGAAATGGCTGAAGGCATTGGATACTGCAAAAACTATTGTTAATGTTTTGTTAATATTACTGAAGATGGGTGCTCCAGAACTAACTGACCTCTAAACAAGCAGTCCTAATACACCTACAAAACTGGCATCTATCCAATAATGTGGAACTTGCCCAGGTACGCCCTGCATACAAACGGCAGGACAAATCCAACTTGGCCATTTGCCTCCCTATCAGTCTGGTCTGGAACATCAACTAAGTGAGAAAGATGTCATTGACAGAGCTATCAAGCATCACTTAAAAAGAAATAAACTGCTTGCTGGCTTTTAGTTTGGATTCTACCAATGTCATTCAGCTCTTCACTTCATAACAGCCTTGGTCCAAGCATGGACAAAAGAACTGAACTCTGGAAGTGAGGTGAGAGTCACTGCCCTTGACATCAAGGTAACGTTTGAGCATGTGAGACATCAAGCAGCTCCATTGGAGTCAATGGGAATCATTAGAATAGGAAACCTCTTTACTGGGGTTTTTGGTCATAGCCATTCCAAAGAAAGATGTTTTTGGTTGTCATTATCTCAGCCCCAGGACATCATTGCAGGAGTTCCTAAGGATACTCAGCAGTCTTAATATGCTTTGTTAGTTACCTTTCCTCCACCTCAGAAATAGTGGTGCAACCTGAACATAATTATGCAATACTCAGCACCATTTACGATTCTTCAGATACTTAAGTATCTGAAATATTGTATGCAGTTGTGGTTACACCTGGATTATTGTATGCAGTTTTGACCTCCTTAACTGAGGGACTGCAGCGCAGGTTTATCAAGTTGATTCCTGAGATGGCAAGATTAACCAATGAGAAAATGGTTGAGGCCTAAACATTGTGTTTTCAAAAAGGAGGTAAATATAGCTCTTGTGATGAAAGTGATCAAAGTATTTGAGGGGCGGGCAGGATTTGGAGTATTGAGTTCAATGATCAGGCATGATCATCTTGAATGGCGGGTCGAAGACTGCAGATGCTGGAGGGTCAGAGTTGAAAAGCATAATGCTGGAGAAAGCACAACAGCTCAGGCAGCATCTGAGGAGCGGGAGAGTTAACGTTTCAGGCATAAGCCCTTCATCAGAAATGTGGAGGGGGGAACGGGACTGAGAGATAAATAGGTGGGTGGGGCAGGGCGTATGGAAAGGTAGGTGGGATGGTGATAGGTGGATCCAGGTAGCAGGTGATTGTGATAGGTCGATGGGGAGGATGGAGCAGAAAGGTAGAAAGGGAGATGGACAGGTAGGTCAGGCCAAGAGAGCGGTGCTGACTTGGAGGACTGGATCTGGGATGAGGTGGGGGGAGATGGGGAAATTTGGAAACTTGTGAAGTGCTGACATCATCAACAATCACAAGACTGCCCCCACTCCAGAGACAGTCTCCATCTCCACTCCCAACTCCAGCTTAACACCAGGCCCCAGTCCCAAGCCCTACCAGTTATCATAACCCCCTAGACCTCCCCCTCACTGAGGACAAATGGTCAGACCTCAGGAAAGGTCTTAACTTCATTCCACTACACTACTACGTGTCAATGAATTCCGTACGTGCTGCAATATTGAATTTTGCTTTCTCTGCCTTCGGGCTTACTTTTTTGATTGTGATTCTCACTCATCCTCCATAAAACCCTTCTACCACCTCCAATATTCTCCATCCTCCTGGACACCATCCTGGCCTCTTACCCTCCCTCAACTTCTTTATCTCCAGCTGCCGACACAATATTGACTGCCTCAATCTGTCCACTCCTCTCACCCATCCAAACTTTCACCCTCGCAACACATAGCCCTTCACTCTCGCTGCTCCAATCTCAACCTCACCATTAAACCAGCTGACAAGGGAGGCGCAGTGATAGCATAGAGCACCGACCTACTCATCACTGAAGCCAGATGTCAACTCACTGATACCTCCTTGTACCGCCCCCTCGACCACGACCCTACCTCTCATCACCAAGCCATCATCTCACAGACTGTCCACAACCTCATCACCTCAGGGGATCTCCCATCTGCAGCCTCCAGCTTCATAGTTCCCCAACCCACATTATCTGGGTCTATTTCTATTTCTAAATCCACAAACCTGACTGCTCCAGCCAACCGATTGTCACCCCCTGCTCCTGTCCCATCAAACCCATCTCCTCATATCTCAACTCTGTCCTGTCCCCTTTGGTCCATGACCTCTCCACATACGTTCAGGACACCACCCAGGCACTGCACCTCCTCCATGACTTTCGATTCCCCAGTACCCAACACCTCATCTTTGCAATGGACATCCAATCTCTATACACCTCCATTCCTTGTGACGAAGGCCTGAATGCTCTCTGTTTCTTCCACTCCCACTGACCCAACCAGTCCCCTCTCCACCAACATTCTCATTCGATTGCCGGAACTCTCAACAGCTTCTCCTTGGAATCCTCTCACTTCCTGCAGACAAGTGGGGAAGCCATGGGCACCCATATGGGCCTGAACTAATCCTGCCTTTTCGCAGGATACGTGAAACAGTCCCTCTTCTGTAGCTACACCGGCACCATCCCCCACCTTTTCCTTTGTTACATTGATGATTGTATTAGAACCACCTCAGGTTCCCACAAGAAGTTTGAAAAGTACATCAACTTCACCAATATCTTCCACCCTGATTTCAAGCTCACACGGATCTTCTGTCCCTCCCTCCCCTTCCTGGACTTCTCTGTCTCTGTCTCCAGCGACCGACTCAACACAGACATTGATTTCAAACCCACTGACTCCCATAGCTACCTTGAGTACACCTCCTCCCAACCCCCTTCTCCCAATTCCTCCACCTCCACCATATCTGCTCCCAAGAGGAGCAAATCCACTCCAGGACATCTCAGGTGTCCTCCTATTTCAAGGCCACAATTTCCCCTCCCATGTGATCAACAATGCCCTGCATCGCATCTCCTCCAGTTCCCACACCTCCACCCTCAAACCCCACCCCCTCACCTTCACCCCACCAATCTCCAGGTTCAGCTCATTATCCTCCACCATTTCCGTCACCTACAGTCACACACCCCCACCAAAAATGTATTTCCCTCTCTACCCCATCTGCATCCCACAGAGACTATTCCCTTCACAACTCCCTTGTTAGGTCCACACTCGCCACCAACCCACCCTCCACTCCCAGCACTTTCCCCTGCCACTGCACGAAGTGCAAATCCTGCGCCCACAACTCCCCCTTCATCCCTGTCCAAGGCCTAAAGGATCATTTTAAATCCAACGAAGATTTTCATGTACATTCTCCCACCTCATTTACTGCATCAGTTGCTCTCGATGTGGTCTCCTCTACATTTGGAAGACCAAGCACCAACTCGTGGAATGGTTCAGGGACCATCTCTGGTCCGCACACACCATCCAACTCTACCATCCTGTGGCCAACCACTTCAACTCTCCCTCCTACTCCCCCAAGGACATGCAAATCCTGGGTCTCCTCTACCGCCAAATCAAAGCCACCTGCCAACTGGAGGAAGAGCACCTCATCTTTCTGTTATGACATGGTGGTAAATCCTTCTGCTAATTTAACCAAACACACAGAAAAGCTCACCTTATCTCATAACCTGTTAAAGTATAAGTGACAGAGAACTACTCAAATTCCACCATTTAAAGAAAAAATACCAAGTTTATTCTTTAATTCTAAAGTGAACTGTAAACACTAATTATTTACAACTCTAAGCCTCTTTTCTCTTAAAGGTTTGTTATCTACCTCCCACTCTATAACAATATACCGATCCTATAAAGCCCCAATTAGATTTACAGCAACTCAATTTTCAAAATCAGACAGTGGCTGTCGTCTCCGGTGTCAATCTTCCTCTGTTTGTAGATCTCCCTGGGTCATCTTTAGTCTTCTGCTACAAAGATGTTTCATAACAAAAAGGTACCTTTGACACAGAGTGTGGTGAATAGCAGTCTTTCAAATGGCAGATGGTGCTCTTCCTGGCTAACTGTCCAAAAAGCCTGCTTTTTATACCCCAAATATCAGATCGTTTCATTGGTTCAATGTTGTTAAAACAGTAAAATTCAAATTCGATTGGGTTTTAATATCTTGGGGTATAATTTAAATTGGTTGGTTAAATTCGAACTGCTGTGAAAACAACTGGTATCTAGGTTACAGCAGATGTTACATCTTCCAATTTTCCAGCACACTCTGTAACATGACAGGTGCTTGCCAGCTTTCACTCTCTCTTAAAGATACAGTACACGCCTTCAACTTCATAACATTTCGCCTCAGGACCCTACAACTACAATCTCCCCACCTCCCCACCTCATCCCAGATCTAACCCTCCAACTCGGCACTGCCCTCTTGACCTGACCAATCTGTTCATCTTCCTTCCCACCTATCTGCTTCACTCTCCCCACCGACCTACCTCAATCACCTGCTACCTGGATCCACCTATCACAAACCCACCCAGCTTAGCCCCAGCATCCCTCCTCACCCCACTAGTTATCTGTCAGCCCCCTTCCCCCTCCACATTCCTGATGAAGGGCTGCTGTCTGACCTCTTGTGTATGAAGGGCTTATGTCCAAAACGTCGACTCTTCTGCTCCTCCGATGCTGTCTGACCTCTTGTGTTTTTTCCAGTGCCACTCTTTTCAACCCATATTGAATGATGGAGCATGCTTGAATGGCCTAATCCTGTTTCCATCTTCTATGTGTTAATGTGAAGCAGTTTGTATCGATATACAGCAGGACCTGGACTATAAGCAGGCTTGGGCTGATAAGTGGCAAGTAACATTCATGCTGTACAAGTGCTAGGCAAAGATCATCTCCAACAAAAGGCAATTTAATCACTGGCCCATGGATGAATGGCATTACCATGGCATTAACATGGATAAATCTCCCACACTTAAGATCCTGGGGGTTACCATTGACCAGAAACTGAACTGCACCAGCTGTACAAAGTCTGTGAGTACAGCGCAAGTCAGAGCTTTTGTGGCAAGTAACTCACTACCTATTCACTAGCCACATCTACAAGTTTTACATCAGAAGTGTGGTAGAACACTCTCTAATTACCTGGGTGGGGCAATTCAACAGCAATCAGGAAATGTGACACTATCCAGGAGAAAGCATCCAACTTGATTTCCATCCCATTCGGTACATGTACAGTGTGGCAAAAATGTGTACTGGAGACAAGATGCATTTTGACAACTCAACATGCTTTCCTCCATAGGACCTTTTCAAACCCCAACCCCTACACCTGGAAGGATATGGGCAGCAGATGGTTGGGAACACCACCACCTGCAAGTTCCCTACTGACAAGCTTAATATCCTGACTTGGAAATGAATCACCATTCCTTTTCTGTCGCTGGGTAAAAATCGTGGAACTCCCTTCCTGCGAGCACTGTGGGTGTCCTTGAGCCCCAAAGACCATAGCGATCAAAAAGTCAGTTCACCACCATTCACCACTTTCTCCAGGCCCCAGCCAGCAATGCTGATATCCCATGAACAAACAAACAACACAAATGTTATCGAATAAGATGTGATAATGAACCTTGTGTATGTTCTATCTTTGCAGCCTGAAAGATGATGATAGTGGAGACCATGAACATAGTGAAGACAGTGAATTATTGAAAGAGAAGGAAACAGAAGTGTGTGATCAAGAAAAGATTCAAAGCACAGCCAAACGAAAGGTGAGCATTGACATTTTCTCACGCACCTTAAAACTAGAATTATTACTTTAATATTTGTAGAAAGCAGTGAAATTATTATTTACCAACTGGCAAAGGGTACAGAGCAGGTGGTGCCAAATTCCGGATGTAGCTTTGAAATATGTAGAACAAGATTGATATCACATTGATTTATATCTGTAATTCTACAGCTATCATGTCATCTAGGAGATTATAATGTATCTAGTGTTAACTCCTGACATTGCAGACATACCTCCCAAATGAGCAACTTATAGAGTAATGAAATCATATAGCCCAGAAACAGACTCTTCGGTGCAACTCATCCATGCTGACCAGCTTTCCCAAACTAATCTAGTTCCATTTGCCTGCATTTGGTCCATATCGCTCTAAACCTTTCCTGTTTATGTACTGTCCAAATGTCTTTTAAATGTTGTAACTGTACCTGCATCAACCACTTCCTCCAGCAGTTCATTCCATATACGCAGCACTCTCTGCGTGAAGAGGTTGCCCCTCAGATCCCTTTTAAATCTTTCCCCTCTCACTTTCCCCTCTCACTATACTCTCTAGCTTTGAACTCCCCCACCCTCGGGAAAAGACCTTTGCTATTCACTTTATCTATGCCCCTCATGATTTTATAAACCCAGCAACAGGTCACCCCTAAACCTCCTAGGTTCCAGGGGTAAAAAAAGTACCAGCCTACCCAGCCTTTCTTTATAACTCAAACCTTCCATCAGGTAATATTCTTGTAAATCTTTTCTGCACTCTTTCCAATATCCTTCATATTAGCAGGGTGATAAAGAACTGTATGTGCTTGTATCATCCATGCAAATCTTGTTTGCACCTTTCTAGTACTTCTAAATTATTGTTGTAATATAGAGAGTAAAACATTCTTGCAAGAACAATAAGACTAACTAAGTTTAATGTGATCTTTGCATCTTTATATTCCAGTAGAAATTAACCCAAGTGTCTTTTTGTTTTTATTAATGACTTGATTTAATGTACTTACTACTATTGGTGATTTCAGTATTGTATCATAGGATCCTTTTGCTCCCTGTTCCAGTTTGTTTCTTATTATCCTCACAATGTGCGATCCCTTCATCTTTTACTTGCCTATATTAAAGTTTGTGACAAAAGTTTTGAATCAGAAAAATATGTTTTGTGAGTTCGCTTATGTTATTTCAGGTAGTGTTGCTGCTGTTGAGTTGGTCACTCTCTCGCTGTCTGTGGTCAATGCAATGCTGGTTCTTGAAGTGACGGAACATAGATCAGAGCACTAAACACCCAAAATTAGCTTGAGATACTGATCAGAGGCCAACTGCTGCCCCAAAGGAAAGTATGCAAGGCAAACTAATTTGTCCTGCTCTTGGATCTCTTATCCACAATGTAGGTGGTAGTATAGGATCCCTTTAATACAACAAAAAGTAGAGGTCAGAGGCATTCAAACAGGCACCTGCGAAGACCCAGTATCCAGCTCCCCAAGCCCAAGCAACTTACAGTTAATTTTATAGATTCAAAGTAATTGCAAGGGAACAAGAAGCAACTTAGTCTCTTATCTGCGGAAGCTGCTATGGCTATTGAGGGAGTGCAATGAAGGTCAACCAGACTGATCCATGATATGATGGCACTGACGTAGGGGGAGAGACTGAATCAATTAGGACTAGATTGGCTGCAGTTTAGAAGAATGCTGGGAGGGGAGTGTGTGGAATCTCCTAGAAATCTATAAAATTCTAACAGGATTGGACAGGGTAGATGCAGGAAAGATGTTTTCAATGACCGGGGACTCCAGATTCTAGGGGTCACAGAGAGTACAGAGATGAGGAGAAATTTCTTCACCCTGGAAATTGAAGCCAAACATTGAAGACTTTCAAGGAATATGTCGATATAGTTCTTAGTTTTAAAGGGACCAAAGGATATGGGGAGAAAACAGGAACAGGACAATGAGTTGGTTTTCAGCCATAATCATGCTGAATGGCAGAACAGTTTCAAAGGGCTGAATGACCTACTCCTGCTCCTGTATTCAGTGCTTCTATGTAACATAAAGGGAAAAACTGGCACTGCCTGAAAGTGTGCTGAAAGCAGTGGTATTATCGCTGGACTGTTAATCTACAGACACAAGTGATGCTCTGGGGACTCAGGTTCAAATCTTGCATTGGCAAATGACGGAATTTGAATTAAATAAAATCTGGAATTAAGAGTACGTTGATGACCATGAATCCATTCTCAATTGCTGGAAAATTGCTCAAAATTCCAATTGTTGGAAAAAGCCATTTTTCTTTTAAAAGAATGTCATCCTTACCTGGTGACTCCAGACTGACCGGTCACTTAACTGCTCTTTGAGCAATAAGTGCTGGCCTGGCCAGAGACACCTTCATCACATGAATGAATAAAAAAGAAGCCTCACTGATAACTTTCAAAAGAGAATTAAATCCTTAGTATAGTGCAGCACTGAAGCAGCAATGTGGACTACTGAGTCTATTTATCTTTCTTGAGAGTAACTTCAAACATAAGGATGTTGTTAAACTTGGGAGGGTGCAGAAAAAATACACAAAGATGTTTCCAGGACTGGAGTGTTTGAGCTAGAGGGAGGGGCTGAATAGGCTGGAGGTATTTTCCCTGGAGTGTTGCAGGATGAAGGGTGACCTTGTGGAGGTTTATAAAATTGTGAGGACCATGAATAGGGTTGAATAGCCAAAGTCTTTTTTTTCTATGGTGGGTGAGTCCAAAACTAAAGGGCAGAGGTTTAGAGTGAGGGGAAAGATTTGAAAAGAACCTGAGGGATAACTTTTTCACACAGAGGATAATGAGTATATGGACTGAATTTCCAGAGGAAATGATGGAGGCAGGTACAATTACAACATTTAAAAGATGATTGCATGAAAAGGAAGGATTTAGAGGGATATGTGCCAAATGCTGGCAAATGGGACTGGATTAGATTGGGATGTCTGGTCGGTGCAGATGAGTTAGACCGACGAGTCTGTTTCTGTGCTGTATGAATCTATGACTCAGTCTGATCCATCTCTGTGTTCTGCAATAACTTTGAAAAGGGAATTAGTGGAAAACACTGAAGGAGACTGTCAGCTTTTTTTAAAGAACAATCCACTAATAGTCCCACTCCTCTGGTCTTTTCTCATATTCATGCAGTTGTTTTTGGCTTCTACATATTTATCCAATTTTCTTTTGTTTAGAAGCTACAATTGAGTCATTTTCCATCACTCTATTACGCAGCACTTTCTAAATCCTACCTATTGTATAGAAGTGTCATTCTCTCATCGTCACTTCTTGCTCTGCTAAGCATGTTAAATTTTTCTCTTTTGTTTATCCACCTTTCAGCCATTGGAAATAGTAAATAAAGAAAAACCGTCTAAACTCTTCATGATTTCAAACACCTCTCTGTTTAATCCCTCCTGCTTTAAGGAGAACTCTAATCATCCAGTCTATCCATATAACTGTAATGTCTCATTCCCAGAACCATCTGCCAAGTTTCCTGTATACTGTCTCTGACACTTTCATGTACTTTCTAAAGTGTGGTGACCAGAACTAAACATAATACTCAATCTGGAACTGAGCTAGTATTTTACATAGGACTTGTAAAACGTCCTCACTTTTGGTTCTCTCTGTGTAGTAATTGGAACCAGGTTGACCTCAGTGACTACAAGATTGTTGATTGGGATATTCACCTGGGCCAATCAGGAAAGCCCTGGCTAACCAATATTAGTAGGAGATTTTGAATCTCTTCAGTTCTGGTGACTGATTCCAAGCTGGCTAGCCCCAGCCAGTGTACTGTGCACAAGTGAATAAAGGGTGACTTGATGACGTGATACTGACCTCTGTGCAGTTATTTCACAATGCCATACTTATAAACAGTATGATCATACAAGCTTTATTAACTCCATTGTTAACCTTACCTGCTACTTCAAAGATTAGGCACAAAGAATCCAGGATCCATATGTTCTCATATTCCCTTTAAAACAGAGAAGACAGAAGACAACTTAAGTGGTACAATGTTCCGACCAAAATGCATCGAACCCAATGGAAGAAAACATTTAGGATTATAGGGAAAGAGCTGGGGAAATTGACTGATTGGTAGCTCTTTAAAAGAGCCAACATGAGCACTATGGGCAAATGGCCGTCATTTGTTCTCTGTCTTTCTGTGTTTCTTAGTCATTGTTTTATCTTGTTTCATGTTTTTGGAACACGGCCAAGATGCTTGCTTCATTGGCAGTTGAAACAATCAAAGATACAATCATCTGCTAATACCTGGGGAGGTGATCGTCTACTAGTATTATCACTAGACTATTAATCCAGTGACCTCGGTAATGTCTTGGGAACCAGGATTCGAAACCTGCTACGGCAATGATGAAATTTGAATTAATTTTTTTTACTAAATCTAGAATTAAGAGGCTGACGATGACCATGAATCCATTGTCAACTGCTGGAAAAACCGATTTCTTCACTAATGTCCTTTAGGAAAGGAAACTGCCATCCTGTGCTTTTCCGGCACCACACTCTCGACTCTAATTTCCAGCATCTGCAGTCCTCACTTTCGCCTAACTGCCATCCTTACCTGGTCTGGCCTCCTGTGACTCCAGACTCTCAGCAATGTGGTTGACTCTTAAACTAGGAAAGGATAATAAATGCCGGTCATGAATGAGCTTTTTTTTAAATCTGCAGTTTGAGATGTATACATACTAATGTGAATGTGGATTTAAATTGTATACAGGGCCAGAGAGTTCAGTGATTCACAATTAAAGTCTAAAATTATGAGAACTGAGAGGAAAGGAAGTTAAGTTTAAAGCACTGTTAATTAATTTTATTGATTGTGGTTTATACAGGCAGTGACACCTGGAGCTGGTGAACACCCTCTACAGTATAACTACACCTTCTGGTACTCCAGGCGCACACCAAGCAGGCCAGCCAACACTCAGAGCTACGAACAGAACATTAAACAGATTGGAACAGTTGCGTCAGTAAGTAAGCTATTAAATCATGGAAAAGTAGAATTGTATTCATTATAAATACAATATAACAATGACATCCATCATGTGGAAAATATTAAAAGCTTTATTATTAAGGATGTTATAGCAGGGCATTTTGATAAATGGTTTTGTCAAAGGGAAATCATATTTAACTAATTTATTGAAGTTCATTGAAGAAGTAACTTGTGCTATGGATAAAGGGGGACCAGTGAAATGTACTGTACTTAGATTTTCAGAAGAGTTTAATAAGCTGCCACATCAAAGGTTATTGCGGAAAGTAACAGTTCATTGTGTTGGAGGTAATGTATTGGCATGGATAGATGGATAGATATTGGCTTGCAAACAGGTAGCAATGCGTCAGAATAAATGGGTCTTTTTTAGGCTGGTTGGATATCACAAGTGGTGTGCCACAGGGATAGTGCTGGATTCTCAACTCTTTACAATTCATAGAAATGAATTCATAGAAGGACTGAAAGAATGGGAGCTAAATTTGTTGATGACACAAAGGTAGGTAGAAAATTGTGTTGTGAAGAGGACATAAGAAACATTCAAAGTGATAGAGATGGGTTAAGAGAGTGTCCAATAATCTGATAAATGGAATACAATGTGGGAAAGTGTGAATTTGTCCATTTTGGCAGGGAAAAAAAAGCGTATCTGAATGGTGAGAGGTTGCAGAACTCTGAGATGCAGAGAGATCTGGGTGTCCTAATACACAAATCACTGAAGGTTAGTATGCAGGTACAGCAAGTAATCAGGAATGTTATGTTTTTGTTACAAGGGGGTTTAAATGCAAGAATAAGGAAATTATGCTTAAATCATACAGGGCATTGATGAGACGAGATGTGGACTACTGTGTGCAGTACTGGTCACCGTTCCTAAGGAAGTATGTTAATGTATTGGAAGCAGTTCTAAGAAGTTTACTAGACTAATAGCTGGAGTAAGCAGATTGTCTTATGAGGAAAGGGCAGACAGACAATGGAGTTTATAGAGTCAGTGATGACTAGACCCCAATTAAGGCAGATGAAACATATTTTCTTGCAGAATGTTGAGAGTCTTTGGGATTCCCTTCCTCAAAAGGCATTGGGTGCAGAATCTATAAATATTTTTATCAGTGAAATGAAAAATTATCAGCAATGTGCAGGAATGTAGAGCTGAAGTTAAAAATTGGATCAGCCATGATCTTATTAATGGTGGAGCAGGCTTGAAGGGCCAAGTACTTACTCTTGTTCCCTACTCATTTTATTAGTAACAGGAAGAGAGTGTCAACATACTCATCTGTAGTAAATTGTGTGACAAATTGTGACAAATCTGATGACATATGGTTAAATTCTGGATTTGATTTTGAGACACTTAATCAGTAACATGTCTTTGAACTTAAGCAAATAACTCGTATTGACTGAAGGAAGCAGAGTTCTCTTGTCAGTCAAAAAGTTTAACTCTTATTGAGACTAACATGTCATAATCTATACTTTAACAAAACTCTAATATGCCACAGCTCCTAGTCTGGTATACTTGGGTAGCGGTGAGTTAATGGTTGAATTGCCTCCTTGCAACCATGTATTGAGCCATAATAGCCTCCTCCGAAAGTCCCCAGCATCACAGAAGCCAGTCTTCAGCCAATTTGCTCCACGTAATATCAAGAAACCACAGGAGGCTCTGGATACTGCTAAGGTTGTAACAACATTTCAGTAATGGTACTATAGATGTGCTTCAGAGCTCACTGCACCCCTAGCCAAGCTATTCCAGCTACAATATTTGTATTTACCAAACTATGTGGAAAATTGCCCAGGTATACTCTGTACACACAATGTTGAAGAAAGTCTCTAGAGGCAGACTTTGAGCATTAACCAGTTTATTACATGATGCAGCATGGGGAGACCATCATCCTAAGTATAGCTCATCAGAACTCCAAAGTGCAGCAGAAAGTTACAAGATTACTTGTATAGAAAAACAAGACGGGGCTGAAACACGGGCTGACTATTAATTACAAAGTGTCAGGATAGTCCGAGGAGGTACTGAATCAGGGGTCAGCTCTCAGGGTCAGCCCTAAAAGATTCTATACATTCTATATATGTAAATAGGACGGAAAGTTTTCACCTAACATGCTGTTTACAGAGATCTGTGACAAGTGCAGGACAGATGTCCTTAATTAGAGGAACAACCCACATTGGCAATATATTGTAGAGAGAAAGAGAAGCTAATTAACAAGAGAAGGCATGGTTGAACAATTAAGTGACACACACCAACAATGCATCACAGTGAGAAAGGATCTAAGCTATGTGTGAGACAGCCTCTTACAGCGACATGCCAAGTACTATTCTTCAGCAGGGTGAGGTGACCTCCAGCAAAATAGTTCCTTAACCAAGACAGAAGACATGACCAAGAAAATGGCGTCCACAGTCCCTCCTTTTTCTTTTCTTAGTGAAAGAAGCAGGTCAGGATTTTCAACAAAAGAGGGAATGTATCCAGAGCCAGGGGGATTGTCCAGAGGGGGAGGCTCAGAATCGGGACGGCTAGTCCTCAGAATCTGAGGTGTCAGCACTGTTAGGGCTGGGAATCCAGACTCAGTGCCAGTGCAGGGGTTCGCTGCGAGGGGGACTTTGACCAGCCAGGCTGACGATGTGATGGAGGGTAGCAGCAGTGAGCCATAGAGCACACAATCCTGCTTAATGAAACTAACAAGGACCACGAAAAGTACAAAAAGACAACAGCAAAGTCAATAAGCCCTTGTAAGAGGGCGCTGCCCCAAGACTCGAGCGATGAGCCCACCTATCTTCACAAGAGCCATCAGGAGCAAGGTTCCCTCTAAGACGGTGCTCTCTTTCGTCAAGTTCCATTCATCCACTCAAGTCTTCTGCTGATTTTGACCGCTGTGCGGGTGGAAACTCACAAGACACGGGCCTTCCCCCCTAGGCTTCAATTTTACCCGGCGCCAATTCTTAGGCTTGGCATACCTGAGACTGTAAACTTTGAAGAGTTTTGGTTAAGTTATGCAGGTATTTCCCACTTGTCCACCACTGTTATGACAATATTCTCAGTCGTTGGGGTGGTTCTGATTCATTTACTATATACATTTACTATTATTAGACAATCTTCGTAACAATGTACTTGAGATAATTCTATAAAATCAAGTTATAGGCAAGTGAAAGGGCCCACCAAGCAAGGGTCCTGCCAGGAATGCTCAGTACATCACTAATATTTACAGGTTTTTGTAAGGCTCGTTCTAATTACTGGATTAAGTGATCTGCAGTCATAACTGCGTATAGGCCCAAGGAGTGGCATTATACACCTGAATTGTCCTTCGAACATATTGATCTAATTGGACGGATTTCTCCTTGCGGTCAGGGGTTTGGTTCATTAACATTACTCTGCTTTCCAAGACAGCCCCTGTTTACAGATGGATCTGGCCACTCACCCCCATGATGTCGACAATGATACCAGTTACCAATACTGGACCCTTCATCTTTAGAGTAAGGGGAGGTTTATAATAAGGGGGTGTGCTGGGGACTTTCAGGAGATGTTAGAGTCTCAGTGAGTATCCTGGAATAAAATCCCCATTCCTCATCCATATCAATGTCATCCCAAACCTTAAATAATATTGGTATGCCAGACATAAGCTCAGGATGCTACCTACCCCCCCTTCTTTTTTACACTTACCATTGTATTGCCTACTTCCATTGCTAATTGGATGTACAATACTCAATTGTTTTAATGATTTGGAGATGTCGGAGTTGTTTTAAGGGATGGTCCAAGTGAACATTAATCAATGCAGCCATGTTTTCAACTAATCATGAGACAAAGACACAGATCACTGACAATGTGTGAAGGTATAAAAACTAAGTGATCTTGCCAATTAATCCAAATTATGTAACTCTGGACTAATACAAATGGTTTTAAAATATTGACTAATATAACCATATTGTTAATGAGAGATTGAAACTGAATAAGTGACTAATGCATTTCACAGTTAATTAATAAGAACAAACAGATTCTAAAATCACAGAAATGACTCAAAGCTGCTTAGTTTTGCAGATATGAAATTGTATCATTTATGTTCTATTACGTGCATATCGCACTCAACTTATTAAATCACAAATTTCCTCTTTTTGAGTATGAGTTCTGTCTGGAGGCTTCAATATAAATGGAAATCAATTATTTAAAACCCAAATTTACAATATAAAATGTGAACAGTTTCCAACCCTGTAATCCAATATAATTACCTGGTTCTAGTCTCTCAATTTAAATCCCAGGTTTGGTTCCTTAAGTGGTTCTGATCAGTCATTGCTCATTTATAGTGTTATAGGGTGTGAAATGACTGTAGCTGCATTAATCAGGTCTTCTCTACTCACATGATAACAAAATGCTTCTTATGCACAATTGATGACTTAATCCAAAGACACAGATATGAACAACAGCACCTTAACTTTTGTTACATAATTTTTTTTCCTCACAAAATAGTGTTGAACTGGAACTTCAACTCTCAGTGAGGAAGGGAGACTGATAAAGAATAAAGCTACGACTTGCACTCCGTACATACAAATGAGGTGCAGCAGTCTCAAAGTTATGTGGAAACAAACGAGACTGAAAGTTCACTGTAACTCCTCCACTTAATGAGCAAATGTTAAAGTCTGAGGCAATTGCCCTCAATGTTAGGTTTTGATTATTTTTAAGAAATGAGCAGACACCTATTTTCATCCTGGAACAGAATCATTCCGCACTCAAGGCCAGGGTACAGTGCTACTGCTTTTACTGCCTTTAGTCAATCCTTTAATTAGTCCGACACCTAGGGATGATAGGGGTGAAACTGATCTTTGGCAGTAACATGAAATTATGGAGGGGTTGAGAGCAGGTTTATATTGGTGTCAAATAGTGCAAAAAAATCTGAGGGAAAGGTTTTTTTTAGATTGTAATGTTGTCTTATGCCATAGTAAACTGATTTGAATTTCATGAAAACATAAAAATATGACTAGTTAGCAATTGACCGTACTGACCTCATGGTCTATAAGAAGAACATTACCAGATCTCGAGCTCCAGGGAACAAAGCATAAACATTCAGTCACCAACAAACAAGTGTGCATTCAAACCAGACCACAAAGAGTTAACCACTCTACAAGCTTCAGTGACTCAGAGCTGAGAGGATCTCTCTCTCTCTCTCTCTCTCTCTCTCTCTGGCAATGTTTCCCTATTCCAGTTTTTAGTTTCTGTTGATTTCTTGTTTGTAAGGGTAATGAAACATTCACATTCCAGAACAGTCAAAATTAAGGAGTTTCAATTCGAACAATATTTTCAAGCCAAGTTGTCCGTGCCTCTGCATTAGTCTATGACCCGGGGGAAATAGTAGGCTAAATTCATTAAAGTCTGGACATCCTGAGACAAGCAACTATAAATACTGCAGTTTTGTACAAGCCAATTAAAAATGTTGGGCACTAGAGTGGATCAGGGGTGTTAGATTAGATTAGTTTACTTACAGCGTGGAAACAGGCCCTTTGGCCCAACAAGTCCACACCGACCCGCCGAAGCGCAACCCACCCAGACCCATTCCCCTACATTTACCCCTTCACCTAATGCTATGGGCAATTTAGCATGGCCAATCCACCTAACCTGCAAATTTTTGGATTGTGGGAGGAAACCGGAGCACCCGGAGGAAACCCACGCAGTCACGGGGAGAATGTGCAAACTCCACACAGAGAGTTGCCTGAGGCGGGAATTGAACCCAGGTCTCTGTCACTGTGAGGCAGCAGTGCTAACCACTGTGCCACCGTGCCGCCCATGAAACATCCACCGGATCTCGGAGTGGGTCCAGGGTTTGTCAGGTGGAGTTTCACCATCATAAGCCTGGGGCAAACAAGTTCTTTATTACCAATCTCTGTAAATTGTGAGATGCTTTCACCAACATGTGCTGTCCGGAGATTAGGACCCTGTTGAGTACTTGCACTAGTAACTTGTGGTCAAGAAGCGCAAACTGTAGCAGTGTTTCTAACAGCATTCTGTCCCTGGTCAGCTTTCCTCCTCATTTGGGAAACGACAACAGCAGCAATCCCATTTGGGATGGTAATTTTGGGGGACTTAGGGGAATAGGGCGCCAGTATGGTAGGAGGGTTTCGAAAGAGTTCCCAGGATGCTGACCGCGTTGCAACTGGAGGGGCTGATAGCTCTTAGCCACTTTCTTAAAATCAATAAGGGAATCTCCTACCATAAGTATTGCATTTCGCATGTTTACCGTGGTGTTTCAGCGTCCCCTCTGAGGGCACAAAAGGTGGGGGGGTCCAACCTGCACAGCAGGACAAGATTGCCTTGTCCCCAGGGCTGGCACTTCGGTCTTACTTGTAAAGTGATTCGATCCCATCCTCACCTCCCAAGTCCCATATGCACAACAGTCACCTACAGGCAAATGAATAAGACACAAACAAAGACAAACAGCAAAACAAACCAACAAGACAAAACACTGGCACCAGGGTCAGTTCCTCAAGGCCTCCCTAAGCCCGGCAATCAACCGAGTTTGCAATTCTAAACATTTAGATCTGTCCATCTTCCGTCTTGCCTCAGGAGATTAGTCTGCAGGCTCAGGTCAGGAGTTTGCAAGTTAAGAAGTTTAGAGAGGCTATCTGTCCATCTTCCATTTTACCTCGGGGGATCAGCTTGCACGCTCAGGTCATGATTAAACACTTACCTGAATGTGCTAATTTAAAGCGATCTTTCCAGTCTTCTGCCTCGCCTCAGGGGATCAGTCTGCAGGCTCTGGTCAGGATCACGCACTTAACCAGTTGTAGCAATCTTGATTAGCCCCACACAATACTCACATTTACTCATACACCAAATTAAGTATTGAAGGCACTAATTCAGGTCCACGCAAGACCCCATAATGAAGGGGATCCAGCCGGCTAATGCCAGTTGTTGAAATAAATCTCTAGAGGCAGACCTTGAGCATTAACCATCATAGGGAGACTACTGTCCTAAGCCTGGCTCGACAGAACTCTGAAGTACCGAAAGTTACAAGATTATATAAAAAGCAAGACTGGGCTGAAACACAGGCTGATCATTAATTAAAAAGTATCAGGATAGTCCGAGGAGGTACCGAATCAGGGGTCAGCCGTAAAAGATGCTACACAGTCTACAAGTAAACAGGACTGACAGTTATCACCTAACATGCTGTTTACAGAGATCTGTAACAATTCCAGGACAGATATCCTTAATTAGGGGAACAACACACATTTGCAATATATCGTAGCGAAAGAGATGCTAAGCAACAGTACACCACAGTGAGAAAGCATCTAAGCTATGTGTGAGACAGCCTCTTACAGCGACATGCCAAGTACAATTTTTCAGCAAGGTGAGGGGACCTCCAGCAAAATGTTCCTTAACCGGAACGTAAGGCATGACCAAGAAAATGGCTTCCACACACAAGGCAGGATGAATCTAACCCAGGCAGTTTCCAAACCATCATTTACTCTTGATCATCAGTAAAGTGATGGGAGGTGTCATCAACAGTGCTAAGAAGCAGCATTTGTTTAGCAATAACCTGCTCACTGACAGTCAGTTTATGATCAGCCAGGGCCACTCAGCTCCTGACCCATTACAGCATTAGTTTGAATATAGAAAAGAGAACTGAATTTCAGAGGTGAGTAAGAGTGACTGCCCTTGAGATCAAGCTGTACTTGACCAGATGTGGCATTAAGGAACCCAAACAAAATTTGAATCAATGGGAATTGAAGGGGAGTGTTGCTCTGCTGGTTGGAGTTATACCTAGCACATCTGATCTGCTTATACTGCTCATAAACAAAACTTTTCACTGTACCTCAGTACACGTGACAATAAATCAATCAATCAGTCAATCAAACAAAGGAAGATGGTTTGAGGTCAGTCATCTCGGCTCCAGGATATCACTGCAGAGTATTCTGAGGGTAGTGTCCTAGGCCCAGCCATCTTCAGCTGCTTCATTAATGACTTTCCCTCCGTCATAAGGTAAGAAGTGGGAATATTTGCTGATTAAATGTTCAACACCACTCATCTCTTCTGATACTGAAGCAGTCCACGTCCAAATGTGACAAGACCTGGACAATATCCAGATTAGGGCTCACAAATGCTAAGTAACAGTCAGGCTACACAAGTGCCATGCAGTGACGGTCTGCAACAAGAGAGAATCAAATCATCATCTTTTGGCTTTCAATGGCAGTTACCATCACTGAAACTCCCACTATCAACAACAGTGGTCAGGTGGGGGTTACCATTGACTCGTAAATAAATTGGACCAGCCATATAAATACTGTGGCTAAAAGAGCAGGTCAGAGACATGGAATCCTGCAGTGACTAACTCACCTCCTGACTCCCAAAACCTATCCACCATCAAAAGGCACAAGTCAGGAAAGTGATGGAATTCTCCCACTTGCCTAGATGAGTGCAGGTCCAGCAGCACTCAAGAAACTTTACATCATCTAGAACAAAGCAGCCCATCTGATTAGCACCACATCCACAAACATTCACTCCTTCCACCATTGACACTCATCCGTAGCTCCAAGATGGACTGAAGAGATGCAAAATGGTTCTTTCCAAATCCATGACTACCTCTATCAAGAAGGATAAGAGCAGTAGATACATATTAACACCACCATCTTAAGTTACCCTCCAAGCCACTCGTGTGTCACCATTGCTTCTGGGTCAAAACTCTGAAACTCCTTTCCGAATGGCACTGTACAAAATGGACAGCAGCAGTTTAAGAAAGCCAGCTCATCATCACATTCTAAAAGGCAACTAGAGAAGAGTAGTAATCCTGGCTCAGCCAGTGATGTCCCCATCCCATAAATAAATATATTAAGACCTTCACAGTGTGGATTCATGAATAGGTGTCTAAAGCAGAAAGAATGGGTGACCAATTATTGACCATTTTCTAAAAAGAAACCAAAGTTTGAGGATATTCAACAGATAAGAGAAGCGAACAATGTGTTCCCATTACTTCCATTTGAAGAAAAAGTTTGATTCTTTATTGCTGCCAGAAATTATTTAGATTTAGTGTCGCATGACAAAAATTATATTCGCAGATTTTTAAGTTTGTTCTTCTGCCTGCTTGAGACAAATGAAATTGATTATGGTTAAAGAGATGAAAGTTTGTGACCCTAAGAATTAAAGTTCTTATACTTGGAAGGGATGCAAGTGTTTGTGCAGCCTACCAATTTGATCTGGGTAAGGGGTGTGGTAGATGCCCTGGTTTTATGCAAATAAATCTGAATGGCAGAGCTTTTTGAGAGAGCCTGAGAAATGTAGTGCTTTTGTGAGAAAGCAGTAGATGGAGAAATTGGAAATGTGAAGGATCTCTAAGACCTTCCATATGTTGGCCTGTATGGATTTCCAGCCTTTCTTTGCTTCACTATTGACAGATATGTTTAGTTGTTGGCACCTGAGCTCTGAAACATTCCTCTCTCTCTTCATCTTCCTTTTAAGGCGCCTGTTATGAAGATGTGAGTGTACTGTACCTTTAAGAGAGTTAAAAGAGAGGAAAAACTACCTTATAGCAGCAAGTGTTCTGAAAAAGATACATTTTAACATGTGCTCCACCTAATGGTGCAGCTATGATAGCTGGTTGCCTGGAAATGACAAAACAGATTTGCATTAGGTCAATCAGTTTAAATTATACCCTGAAAAATAACAAACTTCAATCCAGTTCGAATTTAGTATCTTAAAAGCCAGTGACATAGTCCTATGCTTTGTGGGTATAAGATCAGGGAAAATTGAACAGTTGTGAGGAGAACTGCCAAGCTACCAGCATGTAAAGACTGTCTGAAAAATAGCTCTCTTAAAGGTACCTTTACCGATCAGTAACCTGTGAAGCAGAATCTCAAAGAAGGAAAAAAGACGACCGTAATACAGAGAAAACTGAAAGCTGCCTAGTTTTGAGATAAGTTTTGTTTTGTAAGTCGTAATTGGGAGTTTTATCAGACTAGTATTACAGAAGGGAAGGTAAAAGATAGGTTAGAGAGGAGTTGTAAATAGTTGTTCGTTAATTATTCTCTGTCATACTTCCAGAAATAAAGTTTTTCAATTTTTACTTTAAATAATCCTTGGCCTCTTGAATTTTCACAGATTACTCCACAGGATAAATCTTTTCTGGTTTGCTGGTTTACAGTAAGCAGGAGAGTTTACCCCATGTCATCGCAATGCCCCATCAGCTTGTGGTCAGCTAATATCTGTTTAATATTTCCTTCTATGCCTCACTGTTCGGTTTTATTTGATAATGCTTCTCTCATGCACCTTGGGACTTCTTTACTACTTTATTTGGGACATTATTTGCCTTCAGAAAAGAGGGCACAAATAACATCCTAAAAATGTTGGAGAGTATTCAGTCCAGTGAGAGGGAGGAACTAATGGAAATTAAGGAAATCAGTATAAGTAGGGAAATTGTGTTGAGGAAATTGATGCGATTAAAGATCAATAAATCCCTGGAACTCAGGCTAACTCATATTCCTGCTTCTCTTTTCTGTATTTGTATGTTTAACATTACAGCAGCTGGTGCTTACAAGGAATTGATTGGGATTAGCTAACTATTCCTTTTTATGCTGTTAATACCTCACATATCTGACTCAGTAGACTATATAAATGTCATTTAGTGTTGATCATTTAGCGGTAACTTTGTCATCCAGGTAGAACAGTTCTGGAGGTTCTACAGCCATTTGGTGCGGCCGGGTGACTTGACCGGACATAGTGATTTCCACCTCTTCAAAGAAGGCATCAAACCCATGTGGGAGGTGAGTAGGATGCATCAGAGAATTTAACCATTGCCTTTGTTTCATTGGCATCCAAGAAAAAAGTCTCACATAATATCTGATTTGTCTCAATACAGGATGAGGCCAACAAAAATGGTGGTAAATGGATAATACGCTTACGCAAAGGCCTGGCATCCCGGTTTTGGGAGAATATTATTTTGGCAATGTTGGGGGAGCAGTTTATGGTTGGAGAAGAGATCTGTGGTGTTGTGGTGTCGATCCGGTTTCAGGTGCGTGCTTGGTGACAATGGGTTGGTTGTTGATAAATCACCACAAGTTACCTTTAATTCAGCTGCTTATTTAGAAATCTCAGACATATCAAGTACTGAAATAATGATTTAAACTTAATTGCATCTAGCAACCAAAATAAGACTAAGTAAGCAAATTAAACCTCACAACCCAACTTGGCTATTACCTAATTAATTATGGAATTTGGCCAGGATTTCCCCACAGGGTTCAATCCTTATCTAAAGTTGTCCTCCAGAGTTTTGCTAAAGGTGGAGTTCGGGTGTTTGATTCTTATACAATTTTCTCTCTTTCAAGTTTATGCTGTGACATTATCATTGATTCGATAGATTCTTTCATCCCCAATATTGATTGCTTTCCTTGAGATCTCAAGTCTGTAGTTTACCTTCCTATCAGAAGTAGTTCCCCTGTTCTTTGTTCCTTTGCCTTAACTGTCTGATCAAAGACATAGTTTTTTCTGTGATTAACTCCTTAAATTCTTCTGCAGGGCAGTCCTTGTCCTTTATGGCAGTAAAGCATCCAGTTTATCAAGCAGGTGTCAAAGCAGATTTGTTTTTGGAATCTCACCAAAACGTGGCTAATTGCTTTCAGTCTCTGTGTAACAGCTTGTATTTGTCGCATTCATCTTGAGAAAGTTTATTGCAGAAAGAGTTATTGCTTATTCTTTCAGTGCATGAACAGTTATTCAAGTTCTGAAGTGTACAATATCATAGAGTATTTAAGCATCCGATGGGTGCTGGGAGCTGTAAGACAATTTGAACTGCTTTGCAGGCAGAAGCAGTTTTTTATTAACAAGCTTCTCTAGAACTCCTTGATTTTCTGATTAAACGGTTTAGTGCAGCATTTCACAGTTTAAAACGAAAATGGGAATGATGTTTGCGTATAAACTTTGCCAATTTCAAAAATATACTTGACATTAAGTTGTTTTTAAAAATCAGATTAAAAACAGAAACTTGCCTTCATATTATAGGATTGTGTCGCACAGAAAGGAGCCAATTGCCCCATCTTACTGTGGCTTGTATGAACCACTTAGCTACTCACTGTCTGTATTTATAAAAATGTCCTATATGTCGTTTTTTAAATTTGCCCTGTCGCCTTCAAAACTGACGTACTGGATATCTCGGATCCCTCTGTCCGTGCATAATTTAAAATTTGTTACATAGTACAAAGTTCCAAGGTGCTTTCGCGAAAGCAAAGAAACAGATGCCAAGACCATTACAAGGAGAGGCTTAATGGGGTGAATTGGAAGGCTTTCAAGAAGGACTTATAGTGTGCTGTTAAAAGTGGATGAGTGCTTCGAGGAAATACAAGACTGCAATGATTTTGTTAGATTCATGATCACAGTTTTCTGTTAAAGGCAATTGACAATTTGCAGCAGTTTTCTGTTGATTTACTGAGAAGCAGCAGTTTAGATATGGTCCATTAGTTAATTAGTCAAAGAAAGGAAATATACGACCTATGACAGATGAGAATGTATCACAGATCCCGAATCCATTATGTAAAATGGAGGAGGAGAGGCAGCACACTCCCATGTGTCAGATATCTTAATAGTCTTTGGCAACAGCTTCTTTATTCTCCCCTTGAGCTAACAAAAGGGAATTTCTGATCTTCCCTCAAAAGAATGGAGGCTCGTCCCCCAGTTTGTACCTCTCTGTCCCCACCTATGCCTATTGGTATGCATTATTTTGGGGCCTGGCTATCTCTGCTGTGTCAGTCATCTGTCTAGATCCTCTCAGCCAGTGACCGTGGGCAGCTACCCATCAACAACTATGCTGTGGTCTCATTGCCCACCTCCATTTGAATATTAGCTTCCATTCCTTCTCAGTAATAGGATAGTGTGGCACCGGCTAAATCTTTTATTAATGCTTATGGAAAGCCAGCTACTAATGTGGCACAGTTTACTGATGTTTCATGCTGCACAAGTATAGAATACCGATTCAACGCAGTTTCAAAGGGATTCCAGATTCCAACAGTTGTAAGGTCAGTGGTGGGATGAACTGGAAGAAATGCACATGTGGCCACGACTGAAAAACCTTTGGAGTGCTGACAAAGATAGAAATGTAGAGGAGATTGCAAAACCAGACTGCAATAACGTGGGAAAGGATTTAAGGCCATGAATTAAATTATTTTTAAATTCAAAGTGTTGAGAAATGAGGAATCATTGTAGATTATCAGGCATGAGTGATTTGATCATGGACAATGGTGTTTTGGACAAGTTGCTACTTGTGATTCAGAAAAATAATTTATTTCTAACTGCTTGGGGGCTTCAATTTTGACTTTTAATTATCCTCTGGATAATTAAGAATGGACAATAAATGCTGGCTTAGCAAGTAATGCCCTCACCCCAGAATGAATTTTAAAAACTCTCTGCAAATCTTTCGATTTTGCTAGTCAGAAAATATTAATGTTTGTAAGAAGATTTGTAGCTCGGGTGCTCGTTGCTGTGGTTCTGTTCGCCGAGCTGGAAGTTTTTGTTGCAAACGTTTCATCCACAAACTCCATCAACAAACACATAGACCTGGACCCAATATACCGGCCACTACAGCGGACAGCTGAAACTGACAACCGGAAGCGGCAGGGACAGGCCACTATAAATGCCGGAGGAAACACCACAGAAGCGCTTCACAGGAGGCTCCCAAGAACTGACTCATCCACAAACTCCATCAACAAACACATAGACCTGGACCCAATATACCAGCCACTACAGCGGACAGCTGAAACTGACAACCGGAAGCGGCAGGGACAGGCCACTATAAATGCTGGAGGAAACACCACAGAAGCGCTTCACAGGAGGCTCCCAAGCACTGAGAATGTCACCTAGACAGGAGACGAAACGTTTGCAACAAAAACTTCCAGCTCAGCGAACAGAACCACAGCAGAAAACATTAATGCAAAATGTACTTAGCACAACACTCAGCAGAACTTTCTCCCATTAATTTCACCCAAAGCTGATTTTGTGGCAAACAACAGTTTCCATGTAACATTCATTTCCTCTCTTGTGCAGAATGGAAGCAATAAGAGGTTAGGTTTGCATTTCATATGTAATAATTAGGTAAACTTAAACTTCGTACAGGCTGATATTACACTGGCAAAATCTAGCGAACTGCAGTGATAGAGTCCTGCTAAATATAAATAACCAGATTTGCAGAGATTTTTTTTTAATTCATTCAGGGGTGAGGGCATTACTTGCTAAGCCAGCATTTATTGCCCATTCTTAATTGCCCAGAGGATAATTAAAAGTCACCCACATTACTGTGAGTCAGGAGTCATATATAGGCTGGACCAGGTAAACGCCATGTTATAATTTGTGTAAAGGTCAGACGTTGTGAGTTCAAGCACAACTATAAGATATGAAGACATGTCCCATCGACTGATATTTCATTGCAGGACTGAGATGGTGTTTCTTTCTACAAGTTGCCATCTTTCATGTGAGAAGTCAAAGTAAGGCCTTTTTTTAAAATTCATTAAATGTAAACAGTGCTGTGATAGTATATGACGATGACCAAAAGTTTTTCCAATTTGCTGGGCAATGATTATTCTCGAGCAATACCACTAAAACAAATTAAGTGGCCAATGCCCCACTGCTACCTTTGAGATCGTTCTTTGTCCAAATTGTCTGCCTTGTATAGTGATTACACTTCAGAAAATACTTCATCGACTGTAAAGCATTTTGGGATTTGAGATCATGAAGAAAAGCTTTTGTTTACGTCTGTTCAGAAATGTAACTGTTGTGTGAAAAATGTTCCTATTTAACTTATTCATTGGCAGGAAGATATAATTTCGGTGTGGAACAAGACAGCCAGTGATCAAGCAACTACTGCTCGGATACGTGACACTTTGCGCCGTGTGTTGAATCTACCACCTAGCACTATTATGGAGTACAAGACGCATACAGACAGTATCAAGTAAGATTGGCTCAATATGGATTTTTACTGAGAATTGAATGGTAGTTAACTTATTAATAGCTTCCCTGCAGCCCTGAGTAACCTCAAAGCCCAGATGCTGGATGTTGTTAAGTAGAGAGGCCTCTGATATCATTCCTAGTTTGCACTAAGTTAAGCTGATACCATCCAGAATGCTTCAGTGCTGTTGAGGTATGCAAAATGGAATGTACTTGAAGGTTTCTACCCCTTAATATACTCTGTATAATTTCTGACTGACCTCTAAGATTTTCAGGTTTGAAACCACTGTTGCCTAATAACGACAATTGACCAATTGGAATGAATTTCAGAACGTTTTATTTTCTAAGATGCAACAGTTTAGATATGGTGTACTAAATAGAAAAGCCATAACAGATTGAAGTTGAGGAGGCAACATTCTGATCTTCAGCTGAAGGGCTCCTTGGGACTTCTTCTTCCTCACCTAGTCCATCTTCCATCTGAAAGTGGCAGCTGACTGACAGCGAGTGCCCCCAGCTCTGTGCACTTATTAATGTTTCTAGGGTCTTGCAATCTATGCCATGTCAATCACCCATTTTGAATCCTTCTAGCCAAAATAGATGGGACAGCTATGCACAACATCAGAATGACCATTGCCCCCTTGCCCACCCCCTCACCTTAAGATTAGTTTTCATTCGTCTTGGAAACAAAACTGTCATTTTCATAAAGATTGCATTAACAGTTGGGTATATACGGTGCCAGATGGTTCATTGACTTCGGGTCCATGGAACATCGTAGCTATGGTGATCCTGGTGGCTTTCTGTTACCTTCTCATCGTCCTCGATTTTTGGAGTTTGTTTATATTTGGACAAAGGACATAATTCAGTGTCAGTATTTTTATAAAATCTAATGTTATTCAGTTTGTGGTGGTTGCATTGGTGGTTCATTGGTAGAAGTCTCACCTGCCACACGGGAGGCCTGGGTTTGATTTCCAGCCAATGCGTGACACTCCTTTCCTTCCTTTCTTAGCCACAATAGTGCAGTGGTGGTGTTCCTACCTCTGAGCCGGGGAATCCTGGGTTCAAGTCCCACTTGCAATGACATCTCTAAACAGGCTGATTAGGAAATAGTTCAGATATGAAAATAGCTGGGTTGTTGTAGTGGGTGATTTTAACTTCCCCCATATTGACTGTGCCTTCCTTAGTGCTAGAGGTTTGGATAGGGAGCAATTTGTTAGGTCTGTCAAGGAACGTTTTTTTGAAACAGTATGTGGGTAGTCCAATGAGGAAGGGTGCCAGACTGAACCAGTTGGGTTCTTTTGGTAACTATTGGGAAATGAGCCCAGCCCAAGCGATCAAAGTTTCAGTAGGGAGGCACTTTGGGGCATAATTCCATAAGTTTTCGTATACTTATGGATAAGGACGAAAATGAACCTCGGATGAAGGTGTTAAGTTGAGGGAAGGCCAATTATAACTGAATTAGGCAAGAATTGGAGATTGTGGATTGGGAGTGGCTGTTTGACAGTAAATCCACATCTGAAATGTTGGAGTCTTTTGAAGACCTGTTGATTTAGAGTGCAGGACAAGTATGTTCCTTTGAAAATGAAGGTCAGGAATGGCAGGCTTCGGAAACCTTGGATGACTGGGGAAATTATCAGCTTAGTCAAAACTAAAGGAAGCATACTTACGGTTTACGAAATGAAGAACAGACAAAGATCTTACAAAATATAGAGAAAGTGGGAAGGAGCTCAAATGGAGAGTTAGGAGGGCTAAAAGGGGCTATGAAATGCCCCTGGTCAATACGGTTAAGGAGAATCCCAAGGCATTATATACATATATTAGGAGCAAGAGGATAGTTAGGAAAAGAGTAGACCCACTCAAGAATAAAGGAGGGAGGTTATGTGTGGAGCCAAAGGAAATGGGTGAAATCTTTAATGAACACTTTACATTGGTATTCACCACAGAGAGGAACGTGACGGATGTTCAGGTTAGGGAAAAGTGTATGAATACTCTTGTGCAGGTCAACACAATGAAGGAGGACATGTTGGGTATTTTGAAATATATTAAAGAGATCCATCCCAGAGTACTGTGGGAGGCAAGAGAGGAAATAGCTGGGATTTTAACAGATATCTTTGTATCAGCTTGGCCTCAGGCGAGGTTCCATCGGACTGGAGAATGGCCAATGTTGTTCCTGTATTTAAGGGGGGAACATATTGTCCAGAAAATTACAGGCTGGTGAGTCTGACGTCAGTGGTCGGGAAAATATAGGAGAAGATACTGAGAGACAGGATTTATTCACATTTGGAAACAAATGGATTTGTTAGTCATGGGCAGGATAGGTTTGTGCAGGGAAGGTCATGTCTCACCAATTTGTTTGAGATTTTTAAGGAGGTGACAAGAATGATTGATGAGGGAAGTGGATGTTGTCGATGTGGACTTTAGTAAACATTTGGTAAGGTACTTCTTGATAGCCTGGTAGAAAATGTAGAGTCTCATAAAATCTGGGGTGAGCTGGCTAGATGGATGTAAAACTGGTTTTGCCAAAGAAGACAAAGAGTGGTGGTGGAAGGGTGCTTTGTGGAATGGAGATCAGTAACTAGTGGTGTTCCCCAGGGATCAGTGCTGGGACCTTTATTATTTGTAATATATAAATGATCTGGAGGAATATGTAGGTGGTCTGACGAGTAAGTTTGCAGCTGACACCAAAATTGGTGCCGTTGCAGATAGTGTGGAGGATTGTCAAAGGTTACAGTCTGATATGGATAGGTTGCAGATTTGGGCAGAGAAATGGCAGATGGAGTTTAATCCTGACAAATGCAAGGTGATGCATTTTGGAAGATCAAATTCAGGTGCAAATTTTACAATAAATGTTAGTACCCTTATGAGCATTGCCATTTAGAGGAATCTGTTCATACAGGTCCACATATCCCTGAAAGTGGCAACACAAGTGGATAAGATGGTCAAGAAGGCATACGGCATGCTTGCCTTCATTGGCCAGGGATCAAGTATAAAAGTTGGCAAGTTATGTTACAGCTGTATAAAACTTTCATTAGGCCACATTTGGAATATTGCATGTAATTCTGGTTACCATAGTACAGAGGGATGTGGATGCTTTGGAGAGGGTGCAGAGGTTTACCAAAATGTTGCTGGTCTGAAGGGTTTTAGTTATGAGAAGAGGCTGGGAAAACTTAGATTGTTTTCACTGGAAGGACGGAGGCTGAGGGAGCGACCTGATAAATGTCTACAAAATTATGAGGGGCTTAGATAGGATGGACAGTCAGAAGCTTTTTCCCAGAATAGAAAGGTCAGCTATGAAAGGGCACAGGTTCCAGGTGAAAGGGGAAAATTTTAGGGAAGATGTGTAGGAAAACCTTTTCACACAGAGGTTGTTGGATGCCTGGAGTGCACTGCTGGTGGAGGCACATTCATAATGTTTAATATGTATCTTGATAGACACATGAATGGGAAGTGAATAGAGGGATAGAAATCATGAAAAGGCGTAAATATCAGGTCTAAAGGGATTAGGAATCATTGCAGACTTGGTGAGCCGAAGGCCTGTTCCTGTTCTGTATTGTATTGTATATTGTATTGTAGAACATACTTGAAAAATTATCAAACTTTTGGTTTTAAATGGGATATTAATTTCTGTCAGATCTTCCCTCAAATCAGAAGCTCGATGGACTGAATTTTATCTTGAAACAATGTTTTGTAATATACAACTTTGAACATAGTTAAGTAATTAACAAGGGAATATAACAAGTTCACATTGCACTTCTAAAACAGAAATCAAATGGATTAAGGATCTAGACTATTTTAGATTATTGCTAACCTGATTCTGAATCTATTATTTAAGTTACTGCTTGTCACCAGCATCAGCTCTTTGTAATCTGCTAATGGCTCCCAGTTCTCCTTTAATGAACTCTAATTGCTTATGAGTGCCTAGTGCTGTGTGATCAGTGTTCTGTACTCACCTGCTGCTCAGCAGATATTCTTTCCAGGTGCTTGATGGAAATATGAATGAATCTTAGTAAATAATAGCTATTGCTGTTAATGCTTTCTAAACAATCATTTACAGTTCACCTGGTATTACCTGAGTGATTTTTCCAATCACAACCAATGTAATTAGTCACATGATAGGTCACTGAATCCTTTCATTGTCTTCCTCGACTCTGCCTTAAACTACTGTTCCCTCTGTCATTTCAGGGACAACTCCAGCTTTCGGAACACGAAGATTGCAGTGTAATACAGAATTCCACAGTGCACGACTCCTCAGTTTGGCATAACATTTGAACTACAGCAGTGGAGTGTCAAAAGGCATTGAAAAACAGACTGGTGTTAGACACCTTGTCACTATGAATTTATATTGTTGCCTGTTGGGCAATTGCAAGTACAAATGATAAACATTTTACTTCTGTGCAGATCCTTTCCCTCTGTGGAGGGCAACGGTTTATTGTGAAATCTTTAGTGGGTTTCTTGTCAGCTGTATAAGAGTGGGAGGACACGTCCTGAGACTGGCTGTTGTTGCAGGACTTTGACTGTCATTACCCATTCTCTACCTCCATTGGTAGATCCTGACTAAACTTATCACCTTGAGATCTGATTAGCTTTTTCAGCTTAATCCTTCAATTGCTGGGCCTTTAAATTTTCAGTTTCAGTGAAGAAACAGAGATTGGAATGCATATCATCTTTTAGAAATATATTTTGTAAAGTGAATATTGAAATTATGCAATGTTGGTATTTTTGTGAAGGGACTTAACATGTTAGTATTAAATTTCTTAACCTTGGAAATCTGCTTACCCATTTAAGATAAATAGTTTACCACTTAATTTAAATACTGAACAAAAGTTAGGTATTACAGAGTTAAGCCTGTGTTTCCATAAAATAATTTCAGTGCTGCTGTTCCCCCCACCCAAAAATTGCATAATTATTGTATTGCTACAATAAAAGAAAGTGACGTTTTCCCCAGGTTAACTTATTTTCTGTGTCATTATACTTCAGTGACTTTTACTGAAGATTCAATCTCAATCTACTTCACAGCCGATCTCACGAGCATTCCAATTTATACCACAGAGTCAAGGGCCTAAACTCTAGATTTTTAATTTTCCATCTTGTCTAAATGCCAATTGGAGACCAGCTAGCTCCATAACATCCCCTTGCTACCTTTACCTGGGAGATGAGGTCAAGATAAGGACTGCTATTAGGAGCAATCAGTAATGGAAAAAAGACCATTCTGGATCATAGCTCCAGTGACATGGATAAAATCCAAAGGCACAGGACACTGAGAACCATGTGAAAGTGATTTGGGCCAGAAGTGATGCCTAGGCCATTCTATTAGAGTTTGGTGCACATTGACCTCCATCCTTAACTTCCTCCAATCCATTGTTTGCTCCTTTGCATCAATTATTTTGTTTGATGGTGGTAGAACTGGCATTTATTCCTAATCCATTAATGCCCTGAAAAGCTTTTTGTGGACTCATTGAACTGCTGTCAGACGTGTTCCGCTGTTGCTCCAAGTCAAAATATTGTGTGACTTGAAAGGAAATTTGAAGCCGATAATGTTCCCTTTTCGTTGCTAATTTTATCCTTCTACGGAAAGGAAGTGCTGTCAATGTAACATTGTTCTGAGGAAGGGTCACTCAACCTGAAACGTTAACTCTGATTCTCTCCACAGATGTGGCCAGACCTGCTGAGCTTTCCAACAACTTCTGTTTTTTTTGGTAGATTAGAACAGTGGAGACATGACAACACAAAAGGAGGCAATTTGGAATGTGACATCCATGCCAACTCTTTATCAAGTAATCCGGGCAGTCTCATTCCCCTGCCTTTAACCTTATAGCCTTGCAAGTTTTCTCCACCTTAACTGCCTTTTAACATGACTCACTGTGGTAATGCACTGGAAGTCAAGCCACACTATTCCTGAAATCATGGTAAATATAAAAATTTGACCATCGAATTACCCAATTCTATCTAACTGTCTTATCTCAGGTTAAAAATATATGCACAGCAGGATTTTTTTTTCCGAGAGTAAGTAAATAACAATTTATTGCAAATAAATTGCCTTTAACCAATGGCAAAAAGAAATCTGAACTGCTGACTTATGATTCTATAACTTGAACTGTACCCCATACACAGAAACAAGATGTGAATATAATGAATAGTTAAAAACAAAAAATTGTAAACAGAGTCCTTGCACTGGTTTGGACCACAGGCGTCTAAATTGTTTTCTTTCTGTTCCTTTTGATTTCTTCTGACTCTTTTTGTTAATGCCGAAAGGTTATGGTTATACCTGTTCTTAGTCTTCATTCAGTGGTTGTGGATTTGCCTTTTCAGTGAGTCTGAAGGTGATTTCTTTCCCCCTTTCTCTTTTACTAGGATTTGCAAAGCGAGTGGTTAACAAAGGAAATATGAGGGAGATACCTAACTTTAAGGGATTTTTCTTCTGTTTTTCCAATCAGAGGAGGGGGATAAAGAAAGAGGGATGCTTTCTGTTCGCTAGCTAAATGTTTCTGCTGTATTGTCTATACATAAGGCTGTAGCCACCTGCCCAAGAACCAATCAAGAAGTTGTTACAATGCTGAGCTCTCCTGATAACTGGTACCAATTGAAAAGCAAATCAAAAGACTGTCTCTGAGCTGAATTGCCTTGAACACACAGTTGGTGCAATTTGTTTAAACTTCTCCCTCACTGATTCATTACGGCAGCATTGCATAGACAACTCATAACATGGTCCTTGTTATTTGTTTCTTAAGCTGCATGCATCTTCTTACACAATTTCCTCATTTTAAAGGCAGCATTCTTTTTCCCTATTCAGTCCAGAGTCTAAACAAAAAAGTGTTTGTTACCCAATTTCCTTTTGAAAGCATTGATCACTTCCATCAGCCTCATAGGCAGTGATTCTGCATTTAAAGGAAGTTCTTCCTTGCATTCTTCCTTCCTGCATTCTTTGCCCAAAACCTTAAATCTCTGTCCGTAAATCCTTGTGCAACCAATAAATAAGAGTAGCATTTCTTTGTCTTCCTTGCTTAGATCTGTCATAACTTTGTGCACTTCGATCAGATTTGCCCTCAGCCTCCTTTAAAGCAAGGAGGATTACCCTGTTTCTCCAAGCTAACCTAACAGTTAAATTCCCCTTTTCCTTGGATCAGTTCTGGTAAATTTTCTCTGCAACCTCTCATGGATCGTCACATTATTTCTAAAGTGTTATTGATCAGAACCGGATGCAACACAGGTCGTCATCCAATGAGATCTTCATAAATGTACAGATTATGAGACAAAGGCCAGCCTTGCTCCAGTACTCAATAAGTTCATGACTGATCTCTTTATGATCCAATAACCTTTGATTATCTTCATAATCAGAATCTATCTACCTTTTTATCTACTTTTTAATAGCATTATAAAGGATTTAGATTGTATATGTTCTTGTACGTACAACAGACTGCACCAATAATAGAAGAGATGCTCTTGTATTGTGTGTACCAATCTAGCAAAATGCTAAATCCCACATGGTATTGATCTTTTATGTTACTGTAGCTGCACCATCCATGTAAATAGTGAGTTACGCACCTGATTCAGGGGAATAAGCTTATTATCCAGAAAGCCCTGTATAACTGTGTTGAGAGTACTGATATGGCTCAACAGAAACCTCTGATTAGTGTTGACCACTAAAATGGCAACACTGAGGATTTTGTCAGTTAAGTAGCGCATTTTGAGATTGAGAGCATTTAATGAGGCCTATGTAACCCAGTGTCACCTACCATTTATTAGCTCAAACCTGGGCATGAAGTAGCTCTTGCTGGCATGGGCTGCTTCATTATGGAAGGGTTTATGATTGGATCTGAACATTGAAGTTATCAGTAAACATGCCCCATTTCTGGCCTTACTTGTTTTATGGCCAAGGGAAGGTAATTGATGATGCAGTTCAAGATGGTTGAGCTGGAGACCTCTTGCAGTGATGTTTTAAGATTTTGATGATGTCCCCCAACAGCCACACTATTTTTTTTTGTGCCAGATATGTCTCCAGGAACGTTTTTCATTTGACCTCTTATCAGCTATTACAAGGGGGCATAGCTTTAAATTAAGGGGGGGTAGGTATAGGACAGATGTTAGGGGTAGGTTCTTTACTCAGCGAGTCGTGAGTTCATGGAATGCCCTGCCAGTAGCAGTGGTGGACTCTCCCTCATTATGGGCATTTAAGCGGGCATTGGATAGGCATATGGAGGATAGTGGGCTAGTGTAGGTTAGGTGGGCTTGGATCGGCGCAACATCGAGGGCCGAAGGGCCTGTACTGCGCTGTATTCTTCTATGTTCTATGTTCTATGTATCGGACAGCAGTTCTATCCTGCCTCCCTCCAGTTGCTTGTTTTGATTGTCTATTAGAAATTTAGTTTTGTTTTAGTGCATAGACAATGGAACGTGTTTGTATTAATAATATATTTGAAATACAACAAAAGAAAAATTTCACAGCTTACCAAAGGTCAAATGAACCAAAGTACTCACATAAGATGTAACCGTAGAAAAATAGCTTGTGGTAGCCAATAAAGTTCTATCTTCCATTTTCTTCAGATTTGTAATTATGACCTTCCTAAATTTATACTCTTTCTGGCTTAAACTAATCTATAGGCTTTCATGTCGATAATTTTCTCTTTCTATTTGTCTGTATTCTGGCATCTTATGATTTAAAACTTTCGCAGAAAAGCATCAATGTTAAGAGCTAACAAGGCATACAAGGAACCGTCTTACCTAGTGTCTTTTATTAAGTTATTGGAATCTCTAGTTAATGCCAGAGAAATGAGCCTTTGGAGAAATTTGAACTAGTTAGCAGAACTGAAAATGTGTTGCTGGAAAAGCGCAGCAGGTCAGGCAGCATCCAAGGAACAGGAGAATCGACGTTTCGGCCCTTCTTCAGGAATGAGGAAAGTGTGTCCAGCAGGCTAATATAAAAGGTAGGGAGGAGGGACTTGGGGGAGGGGCGTTGGAAAT
>NC_057757.1:1781330-1798648 GCF_004010195.1 Chiloscyllium plagiosum
CTTGGACTCAGCACCGCCTTCTTGACCTGCAATCTTCTTCCCGACCTCTCCGCTCCCAACCCCTCTCCGGCCTATCACCCTCACCTTGACCTCCTTCCACCTATCGCATTTCCAATGCCCCTTCCCCAAGTCCCTCCTCCCTACCTTTTATCTTAGCCTGCTGGACACACTTTCCTCATTCCTGAAGAAGGGCTTATGCCCAAAACATCGATTCTCCTGTTCCTTGGATGCTGCCTGACCTGCTGCGCTTTTCCAGCAACACATTTTCAGCTCTGATCTCCAGCATCTGCAGTCCTCGCTTTCTCCCCGACTAGTTAGCAGAAGCCAGCATACGACATTCACAGCAGTTCTAAATGATACTGTTAACTAAAATTGAAGTTCATGGAAGTCACAGCAAATTATTGACTTAGTTAGGAGACTTGTGAGACAATTAGAGGTAGTCAAGTATTAAGCATGTACTCAAATTTAGTGAAACTGTACAGCACCCATGGACCTGGACCAGGGCCTCAACTGTTCAGTATATTTATTAATGACCCATGTGCAGTTCTAGGCACCCAAATCATGGATTGAACCAGGGCTCTTCCCTAGGTCTCTTAGTGTTTACTTGCTTTGCAGCTGCTTCAATGCTCACAGCATATCAGCCTTGTTTTGCTTTGCCTTTATACACTTTGCCACCACAGCCAGACTTAAATACTCATAATATTTCTGTCTTGCCTTTTAATGCAGGCACTATGCCAGTTGGTGCATTTTGATTGTCAGCAATAATCAGTTAAGGGAGTGAACATGTTCCTGTATGGCACCGTGCTATGTCAGTATCACACCTGCATCGTATTTGCCAAATGTACTGAATGCGCTTCAGCCAAAAGCTATGCCTGAAAGTGAAACGCTAGTGGTCTTCAGTTAGGTAAAGGGAGAAAGCCTTCAATCAGAGGGTCCCGACATAGTGAGGGCTCCATCCGATATCTCTTGCAAGGGATATGGATCACGGCCAATTCTGCAGATCCAGTGCAGTCAGTCTGGAGAATAATGGTAAGTCAATCTGGGAGCTTCACAGAGGTCAGTTAGGGGTCCTGTAACACGCCAGGTGTAGATGTCTATCCAAGTCAGTCAGGTGGCACTGCTTTGGTTAGGAAGTTAATGAAGTCAGATCTAGGGATTGAGATGCAGAGGGAGCAGTAATTGTGAAGGGAATAACTCAATACCGGGAAGGGAAGAGAGATGATAGTTCATTGAGGAGATGGTTTATCAATGGTCAAAACCATCCTAGCTTCAATGGGAGGTAGTGCGGCTCGATGTTTGGAATGTCTAACCTGTAGGGTGATGACTCAGGTGTAATGTTAGGAGATGAAGTTATAATTCAGGAAAGGTGAGTGGGAGCACTTTTTCTAAGCTCAGTATTAATGGGTTCAACTGATACTGCAAAGAAAGGAACATGGAGGATCATAGAATTCTTGACCACCAGGCTGAACCTGTGAGTCACTGTTGACACAATCTGCATTGTTTTCATGCAAGACATAAATAAGAACTGGAAATGGAAAATGGCCGTCACTAGAGTAGGCAGAGTAATTTTTTTCTGTCTGAATATTGGGCTCTACATGTGAATGATGTGAAGTCATTGAAGGTGCAATTGGGATAATTGGGCCCTTTATTAGTATAGATTTAAGTTATTTGTAATCATAGTACCATGCTCAACTTCCAACTATGTGGGTTACAATTTCCTCATTATAAGCATGTTATTAATCATTATGCATTGATGTAGTCATTTCTGTGAAACAGATATACCCATAGGCAACGTTAAAAATCATAGCTGTGGTCCACAATTCACAAAGGCAATCTAAGATCTCCTGGGCTACACAAGGGCACAGAGCTTATTCCTCTCACCTTGAACTAAATATTTCCCACATGCTCTAATATGCACTGCTGCTTTTCTTGGATATTCTGGGGTTGGGGGACAAAGTTTCACCAATTGTTCCAAACCCTCAGCCTGACAGCGAAGTTCTGTAGCTTGGCGGAGGGTGGGGCCTTGCATTCAACCCCACATGCAGTGTGCCACATAATTGTAACATGCTGTGCTTTGCACAACTGGAGCAGGCAAAGTGGAGATATGATGGATGCTGAAGAGCTGCGAGAACAGCAGCAGTCTTCCAAGGAGGAAGATGAAGATATTTGGCATGAGCTGCATCATCGAACACAACAAGGCAGAGAAGACTTAATTGACAAAAAGATTTCAGAAACTAAAACAGGAATTGCAGGAAAATCTCAGCAAGTCTGGCAACATTTGTGGACAGAAGGTAGAGTTGCCCTTGAAGAGCCATTGGACCCAAAACGTTAAGACTTAATTGATCCCTGGTTACAGTGCCATGATCACTCATTGACTAAATTTATTGTTGCTGGAAACTCGAGCAATCCTTTTCCATTCCCAAAGGCAAATGCAGTTTCTGTTTTCTTTTTTTTTTCTTTGCTTTTGCTGCTATTGAACATAAATGGGCATTTTCAACCATTTGGAAGGCTTTCGGGTATGTAATGCTCCACACTGAACGATGAAAAAATGCTAGGCTACACCAGTAAATGGGGAGAGAATAGTTCTCTTTTAGACAAGCTAAAATGGGATTATGCTAAGGACGGGTAACCTGTGTAGCTTGTTTCTTAAATCGCAATACTTTTACTCATGTGAACTTCTATTTGCAATGAAATGTCAGCCTTGCCACCTGTGTACCTTGAGAATCACTTGTTTTTGGATCCCCTCTCATCATGTGCATGGTGAAGGACAACTTGTAACTACCAGCGCCTGTTCTGATGGCCAATTGGACATTAAAAATGCCATGAGTGTCAGGATCTCAGGAGTTTCCAGCAATGGCAAGTACTTGTACTTCTGGCAAGAGGGAAGAGAGGATATAGTGGTGTGGTGCAAAGTCATGAGGCAAATTTTAGAGAATAGCATTTTGAAATCTCACTAGGGTTCACAGTGAGAAACCCTCCACAGAACTCACTAAAATTGTTACTTTACCGAGTTTTGGTAAAATTTAGTCCTTCTTCTGTGGTAAAGTGTGACTTGTTGAAATATAAACAAAGATAATTCCATTTTACCAAACTTTGTTAGACTGCAGTTAATGTTAAAATTTCCTGTCTACGTGTTTATTCATTTTGTTTCGCTTCTGTTGAAAGTAGGAAAAGTATTTTGCCTTTTTATTTACAGTTAGAAATCCATCCTCAATACTGTGTGTTGAGTTATCAACCAGAGAAGCAAAACAAGCACATTAATGTCTTGTGCTAAAGACGAAAAACAGGTAAGGAATACCCAAGGTTTTGGGTGTAGGTTTGCTCGCTAAGCTGGAAGATTCGTTTTCAGACATTTCGTCACCATACTAGGTAACATCTTCAGTGAGCCTCCGAATGAAGCACTGGTGGTGTAGTCCACTTTCTATTTATATGTTTGAGTTCCCTTGGGTTGGTGATGCCATTTCCTGTGGTGACATCATTTCCTATGGTGATGTCATTTCCTGTTCTTTTTCTCAGTTGATAAATGGGATCCAAGTCAATGTGTTTGTTGATAGAGTTCCAGTTGAAATGCATGCTTGTAGGAATTCTCGTGCGTGTCTCTGTTTGGCTTGTTCTAGGATGGACGTGTTGTCCCATTGAAGTGGTGTCCTTCATCCATATGTAAGGATTCTAGTGAGAGTGGGTCATACCGTTTTGTGGTAAGATGATGTTAATGTGTCCTGGTGGCTAGTTTTCTGCCTGTTTGTCCAATGTAGTGTTTGTTACAGATCTTGCAAGGTATTTTGTAGATGACATTAATTTTGTTTGTTGTCTGTATAACGTCTTTCAAGTTCATTAGCTGCTGTTTTAATGTGTTGATGGGTTTATGGGCTACCATGATGCCAAGAGGTCTGAGTAGTGTGGCAGTCATTTCCGAGATGTCTTTGATGTAGGTGAGAGGGGCTAGGGTTTCTGGACATGTTTTGTCTGCTTGTTTGGGTTTGTTGCTCAGAAATTGGCGGACTGTGTTCATTGGATACCTGTTCTTTTTGAATACACTGTGTAGGTGGTTTTCCTCTGCTTTGCGTAGTTCCTCTGTGGTGCAGTGTGTGGGGGTTCATTGAAATGATGTTCTAATGCAGCTTCGTTTGTGGATGATGGGATGATTGCTTCTGTAGTTCAATATTTGGTTTGTATATGTTGTTTTCCTGTAGATGCTAGTTTGAAGTTCCCCATTGGCTGTTCATTCTACTGCGACATCTAGGAATGGCAGTTGGTTGTTGTTTTCCTCCTCTTTAGTGAATTTTATGCCAGTAAGGGTATTATTGATGGTCTTGAAGGCTTCCTATAATTTGTTTCGTTTAGTGATGACAAACATGTCATCCATGTAGCAGACCCAAAATTTGGGTTTGATGTTTGATAGAAGAGGATGAAATAATGGTCTCCTTTGACATAACAGCCCTGTTCACATCCATCAACATCAACTGGCCAAGGAAACACTGACTATATTATTAGAAGAACCAAAGACACATACCCAAACACCACCAACTTCAGTAAGGACAGTATCGTCAAGCTAGTGGACCTATGCCTTACCACCCACTTCACCTTCAACAACAAAACCTACAGACAAACCATCGGAACACCCGGGATCTCCGATATCAGGGTTCTTAGCAGAGGCAGTAATGCAGAGACTCGAACAAACAGCTCTGCTAACCATCCAACCCAAACTTTGGGTCCGCTACGTGGATGACACCTTTGTCATCAGTAAACGGAATAAATTAGAGTAAACCTTCAAGACCCTTACTGATATAAAAAGGGGCCTCAGATTTATTAGAAAGAGTCATATATCCATGATTACTGATAATATTATGCTTGGGGTGTAAGTCATACAGAGAGAAGCATTAAATTACAAAGATTGTTAGAGTAAGTGGGTGGACAAAGCTATGGATTTCAATGCAAGTGGATGATCAGAGTATTATTTAAATGGGTAAGAGCTAGAAACAAAGGATAAAGAAACTTGTCGGACCATGTCCTCAAATAATAAGATGTAGTTGTACAAAATGCAAACCTATTGGAATGATACCTTTTATGTAAAGGTGTTAATGATGGAATGGCGTTTACTACGAATGGTTAGGTCACATCGAGAGGCTGCTGTACACTAAAGGGAACTGCAACTTAAAAAGGATATTTAACATGGAATTGGGTATAACACAGACTCATGAGAATGTAAAAAGGGCTCCCCTGATTAGATTGTGAGAAGAAAGTACATAAACTGCCTATATTCCCTGTCATTTTGAAGATCAAACAATGATTTTATTGAGGTTTATAAGATTTTGAAGATGATTAGTGGGCTAAAGAGAAATTTTTCCATTGGTATTAGAATCTAGTATTAAATTCACGCCAGGTCATTTACAAATTAGGTTGGGAGAATTTCCATGCAAATCTTGGTGCAAGCATTGAAATTTTTTCTCATAAACAACAAGCAAGACAGAAATTCATTGACACTTGGTTCCAATAGATGTGAGCTGGGTGCAGTGATCATTCATTGACAGTAGATTTGCTGTTCCACATAAGGCAAGTGGTCCCTGTTAGTCACCAGAAGCAAATGCAGCTTTTTGTTTTGTTTTGTTTGTTTCCTGTTTGCTTTTGCTGGCATTCAATTAATGTTGATACTTCAACACATTGAGTCTGTGCTGGTCAAAATCAAGAACTTAACTATTCTAATTCTGTTTTCTAGCACTTGGCCCATAGCCTTGTATATCCTGACTTCTTAAATGTTGTTTCTGCCCCTATCGCCTGTGCAGACAATTATTTCTAGATTCCCACCATGCCCTGGGTGAAAAAACTTTTCCCCACATCCCTCTCAACCTGTAAATCTATGCCTCCGTGCCATTGATTCCTCCACCAAAGAGAAAGGTCGTTTCAAGTCTTCCCCACCTATACCTCCTCACAATTTTATTCATCTCAATCATGTCCCCCTTGAGCCTTCTGTGCTCCAAGGAAAACAACCCACTTTATCCAATCCCTCTTCGTAATTAAAACTTTGCAGCCCAGGCAACATCCAAGTGAACCTCCTCTGCACCCTCTCCAGTGCAATCATATCTCTCCTCCAATGTGGATTCCAGACTCCACAAAATACTGTCACCGCACCCTAACCAACATTTTATATAGTTCTAGCATAACCTCTGTGCTGTTAAATTCCATGCCTTAGTTAATAAAGTCAAAATGTCCCGTATGTCTTCTTAGCCTTGCTCCTACTACTGTAAGGTTACTTTGATCCTCAGTGCTTCCCAGGACCTAACTGTTCATCCTGTGTTCTCTTGCCTTGTTTGTCCTTCCCAAGTTCATCACCTCATATGCTTTGGACTGAATTCCATTTGCCACTGATCAGTCTATCTGTCCATCTGTATTCTCCTATAACCTAAGGCTATCCTCCTCACTGTCTGCCAACCTAAGAATTTAATGATTAACCTTCCTACTTTAAAGTCTAAATCGCTCTTAAATGGTACAAATAAATGAGGGCCCCAATTCTAGTCCTTGCTGAATCCCATTGGACAAGGGTTCCAATCATAGTCCTTGACCATCACTCTCTGCTTTCTGCTAGTCACCCAGTTCTGGATCCAATTAATCAAGTTTCCTTGGATCCCATGGGCTCTTACCTTTGCTGTCATTCCCCCATGAGGGATCTTATCAGAAGCCTTCCTGAAGTCAAAGTAGATTATGTCAAATGTATTGCCTTCATCTACATGTCATTGTCTCTTTGAAAAATTCAGTCAAGTATATCAGACATGACCTCCCCTTAACAAAACCGTGCTGACTGTTCTTGATTAATCCCTGCCTCTCCTGTCCTTCAGAGTCACTTTCAATAGTCTCATGACCACTGAGATTAGACAGATTGGCCCATAGTCTCCTTGTTTATCACTTCTTCCTTCTTGAGTAATGGTATCACATTAGCTGTCCTCTAGTCCAGTGCCACCTAGCCTATTGTCTGAGAAGAATTGAAAATTACTGCCAACACTCCTGTTACTTCCTCCCTTGCCTCATTCAACAACCAGAGATACATTTCACCCAGCCCTGGAAATTTATCTACTTATAATTCTTCCAGACCATTCAGAACTTATTGCTAATTTCTTTAATTATGTCACTGTCCTCCCCCCAGTTTCTGTACTCACATTGTGCCCCCTCACTAGTAGTAATTTTAAATCCTATGTCCTCTGCCTCCACGCATAAATAACCTTGTAGTCTTTCTCTAGTTATCCTCTTACTGTAAATATATTTGTAAAATAACTTAGGATTTTCCTTTATTTTATCTGCTATTAATCTTTCATGTCTCCCTCCCCCACTCTGTTTTGCTGTCCTGATTTTCTTTTTCAGTTCCTCTCATGCACATTCTTTGAGGGCTTATGCTGTCAGTGTCTGCCATAAGCCTCCCTTTCTGTCTTTATCCAATTCTGTATATCCCTCACTATCCAGGAGTTATTGGATTTGTTGGACCCTACATTTATTGGAATGTGTTGGCCCTCTGCTCTCCCTATTCAATCTTGAATGCATCCCACTACACTGACTCATATTTACCCACAAGTAAATTTGGCAAAATGATATCTCATGGTATTAAAACAGCCTTCCCCCTAGCCTTTCCGACTGTGACTGCATTTCAAAGGTTGAAAGTTGTCACAACCTTTGGTGAGAATTGAGAGAGTAGGGTGGGAGTGATGGAGATCACTGATGAGAGCAGCTGTTGTGGGATAGAAGATTAGTAAGGCTGGGCAGGAGGTGATGCAAAGCCCTGTGGTGGCCATGTGCTGCCTAGAGTTTACAACTTTAAAATCTCAGCTTGTGACCCACTTTAGGTCCCAATCTCCAGTTAGGAAGCCTTGACATAAAATATACACCATTTGGCCCCACCAATCAATGCTAATTTCTTCTGAATAGTGAATTTCATGACCTCAATCTTTTATCAATAGTTATGCTTTTTCCCACAAGTGGAAGCATTCTTTGTATCCACTCAGTCAAAATATTTTGTCATTTTAAACATCTCTATTAGGTCTCTCCTCTCCTGCTTTATTCAAGAATAAGAAACCTAGCCTGTCATCTTTTCTAATATACAATTGTAACTTCTGGCTGCCAAACCATCTGCCAGTGGAAACAGTTTCTCATCTACTCAGAAACAGAAATCCCCTTATAGAGTCATACAGCATGGAAACAGAACCTTCAATCCAACCAGTCCATGCCAAACTAAGTGAGTCCCACCTGCCTGCTCCTGGCCCATGTCCCTCCAAACCTTTCCTATTCATGTACTTATCCAAATGTCCTTTAAACATTGCAATTGTACCCTCATGCCTTTTTTAAAACCTTTCTTCTCTCACTTTAAAAATGTGTCCCCTAATCTTGAAATTCCCCACTCCAGGGAAAAGACAACTACCATTAACTCTATCCGTACCCCTCATTATTTTATCAACTTCTATCAAACTGCCTCTCAAGCTCTGATGCTCCAGTGAAAAAGGTCCCAGCCTTTCTTTATAACTCAAATTTTCCATACCTTGCAACATCCTGGTGAATCTCTTCTGAAGCCTCTCCAGCTTGATGATATCCTTCCTACAACTGGCAACCAGAACTGGACACAGTATTCCAGAAGAGACCTCACCAACATCCTGTACAACTTCAACATGATATCCCAACTCCTATACTCAAACGACTGAAGGCAAGTGTGCCGAATGCCTTTTGAATCACCCTGTCGAGATGTGACGTAAACTTCAAAGAATTATGTCCCTGCACCCCTAGATCCCTCTGTTCCACAACACCACCCAAGCCCTTACCATTAATTGTATAAGCCCTGCTCTTGTTTGTTGTTACTTTTGAGTATAATCAGAAAAATAAATGAAGAGACGGTTGTTAAAATCTTTATTACAAGTAAGATGTCTTAAAAGAAAGTTCATGCATTTTGAAATCACACAACACCAGGTTATAGTCCAACAGATTTAATTGGAAGCACTAGCTTTCGGATCGCCACTCCTTCATCAGGTAATCCTGGACTATAACCTGGTGTTGCGTGATTTTTAACTTTGTACACCCCAGTCCAACACCAACATCTCCAAATCATGCATTTTGACTTCTGGAAAAAAAAGAACACTTATGCAACACAGTGCAGTCTTGGGGATTTTAACAACACCGGCATTAAAAAAGTCTTAATATTACATTCACATGAATTGTAGTGCTTCTTTGGGTCCCCTTGACTTTTCATTTGGGCTTAGCACTGCTGAACATATGTAAGAGTATTGGTTCATTTTAAAACGATTAAAAATGAAACGGATCAAAAACATTTGAGGTTTCCAACTAGTTAGAGGAAGGAAATTGAATCAAAGTGTGCTGTACATTAATCTGGTGTGTATTTCCTAGGATCTCCTGGAAACGGGAATTCTGGTGCTTGGTTGAAGTGCCCTGTGAGAAAAATCGTCACAGTGCCGATGGTAAAGAGGAGAAGCGCAATCCAGAAACAAGCCTTGTCGATAACCTTTCCGATCAGAATCCAGTTTTCATTCTCCTGAAAGAACAGAACTTACATTTTGTTGTTATAATTTCAACTGTTCTGGGGCATAAGTTCAGCTGTAACTAAACGCTAAAACATTGATTTAGTTATATGAAAAATAGACATCCCTTACCAGAAGCATTAAGGGATGGTACTTGCTTTTCAGGAATCAGATAGTGTATGTTGCAGACTACTGACACATACACTAGATGAAAAAGTACAAGCACAATCATTCAAAATTTACAGCTAAACTGTCCGAAATGGAAAATACTGATGACACAAAGTTGACAGGTATTTTATTGACCTGTTTTTGAACTCATTCAGTACTTGCTTAAATCAATTTGTACCTTTGTAGTTTTAAACAGATACTTTGGCAGCAGGATTCCAACTTATGTAATAAGTTCCTATTCTTCAACATCATAACCCCTTTAAAAGTATTTAATTGGATTGGAATCACTTTGAGACATCCTCAAGTTATGGAAGTTACTACATGAATGTAAGTTCTTTTGATGTTAAGAACAATTGACAGGATTGACAAGTGGCGAGTAACATTTGCGTCATACAATGGCAGTCAATCACCACCTGAAACAGCGAATTTAATCATCATCCCTTGACATTCAATAGCATTACCATCATTATTGATCGTTGACTATTCATTACTGAATCCTCTACTATCCAGAACCTGGAGGTCACCATTGACCGGAAGCTGAACCATACTACCCATGTCAGTACTGTAGCTACAAGAGCAGTCAAATGCTTGACATTTTGCAGCGCCTAAACTCCTTCCTGATTCCCCAAAGCCTGTCTATTGTCTACAAGACACAAGTTAGGATTGTGATGGAATACTTGCATGGATGAGGGAAACTATAACAACAGTTAAGAAGCTTGATACCATCCAGGGACCAGGGAAAAGCAACCTGCTTGACTGATACCACGTCCACAAGCATTCATACCCTCCAAGACCGATGTTCAGTGTGTACAAGATGCACTGCAGAAATTCACCAAGGCACCTTCAAACCCCCACAACCACCATACTGAACGTGGAAGTATATCACTGTTCCTTCAGTATCACTCAAAATCCTGGAACTCCCTCCCAAATGGCATTGAGAGTTTATCTACAGCAAATGGACTGCAATGGTTCAAGTAGGCAGCTCACTACCACCTTCTCAAAGGCAGCTAGGGATGGGCATGAAATACTGGTCAAGTCAGTAATGCTCACATTTCCATCAGTGAATTAAAAAAAAGCTCACTTAGCAATGTCAGATCTGGAAGAATGTGTAGGCTTCAGGATCAAATCACATTTGAAGCATCAGAGTAGCATGTGGAAATTCACAAGACTAAATTACAGCAACAACAATAATTTGCAGTTATGAAGCATCTGTAGCAAGTTGTCCAGTCTGCTGCATGGATACATTACCAATTTGACACCAAGCCACACGAGGAGATATTAAGATAGATCAGAGATAATTCTTAAATAAAGTCTTAAAAGATAAAGGAAGAAGCAGACAGGTGGAGTTTAGGAAGGCAATTTCGATAGGTAGCAGGACTTTAGTTTAACAGCTCATCTAAAAGATGACACATCCAACAATGTAGCATTCCTCAGTACATGCACAGGGAATGTTTGATTAGTTTGGTTTCTAGAAACCTATAATTACAAGCTTATAACCAATTGACATCCCTGCATATACTCACAGATTCAAAATCATTCTGTTCTTTTGTGCTTTTGGCAATAAAGTTACAGGCATCAACGCAGGTTTTTATGTCTGGGCCAAAGTGAGCCAGGTTTCTGTATAGATCAACTGTGGTTCCAATATCAATGTCTGAACCTGAGTGAAATGGAAATACAAAACTTATTATCTAAAAACTGCAGAATAAAAATCACTTTTTTTTTCACCTTGTATTCTCCCTCCACTGCCTCGAATGTGCAGCAGTGAAAATAATGTTTCAGCAATTTGCTAGGAAATATTTATTTACAGTATTTAGAGAATCATAACGATTTTGATCTGACACTTGAGAGGTGAATTTGAGCAAACAGGATATCCTCAGAGAGGCCCCACTCTAGCAAATTCTAGGCGAATGACTTGTGAGAAACAGAATATAGAGTCATCCCATCCCGCTCCAGATGACATCCTGGAAAATATAGAGTGCAGAGGTTCATCAGACTCTTCAGACAGTGTTGGAAGAGCTGCAGACAGAATTCAACATGGGGTTGTGGGATTTTTGGAAGGTTCTTATTGAACCATGACCTTACATGATGTGTATACACTTGCATTCAGTCATGCTGTCACTCTCAGGCATTGTAGAGCTACATGCGATGGCTGAAATTTTCTCTCCCTCTTTGCTCAATTCTCCAATATTTCAGCCAAGGCAATGCTTTGAAAGTGAAAGCCACTACTGTAATATAGAAAACACTGGAGGCATATCCTGCACAGTAAACTCCCCTCCAACAGTGATGTTACAATGTTTTGGTAATCAAGGGATTTAAGGGGAATTAGTTTGAGGGATTAAATATAAACTGGGTAGAATTCATCTGCATTCCTGAAAAATACCCCCTTTGGATGTTTAATTTCTGCATGAGTGAACAGAGGGGCCTCAGTTTAACATTTCATCTAAAAGGAAGATCTAGCAGCACAGCACTGTTTCAGCATCATACTAGAATGTTACTCTAGAATGGGATTTGACGTACAATCTCCTGAAGCAAGGGAAGCATTGAACCCCAGCTGAAACCAGCAACTAACGCAATGCTGACCAGCAGCTGAAGCTTTGCAATTTGCATAACTATAAAGTAGAAACTGTTGGTATAGCTCCTAATAAGTAATACAAACAATATTTACTGACAAACATGTAGCATTTGATGTAAAACTGCTAAAAGATTTATATCTTGATTATGTTTCAGAACAAGGAGAAATTTCCTGAAGTTCCCTCATTTTGGCATTTTTCCATGTGGTCATTCACCTCTTGCTAGACATTAGATTGCAACCAATAATAAATTATTTGATTTAAATAGTGGACTATTGTGCTGAGTTAGCTTGACATGTTTCAGACGTTTCCAAGGCAAAATGCTCAGAACATTTAGGAATCCTAGCATGCTCTCGAGGAGAACAAATTTCAGCCTAGATAAAAACTGAAAGAAATGTGGATGCTGTAAATCAGAAACAAAAACAGAAGTTGCTGGAAAAGCTCAGCACGTCTGGCAGTATCTGTGAAGAGAAATCGAGTTAACTTTTTGGGTCAGGTTCCGAGGATGGGTCAACAGAGCTGATTTATCAGCAACTTCTGTTTTTGTTTCAAATTTCAGTTTAGGCCTTGTTAGATTACTGTACTGGTGTTAGTTCCCTTTCTCTACCGAAATGGAAATTGTCTTCTGCAATAATATTACTTCACTTCAGTTAGGTCACATTATCTTATGGAGAACAAGATAAAACTTCTTCAAGAGTGTTTGAGAATTTGCTGTGTTTACTCAGAATATACTGATATTTCCATAATATGCTTGAGAGAAGTGTTGGTATTCTCAGGAGTTTGATAATAACCCGCAGCACATCCCTGGAAATCTGTTAATACTCGCAGTGAGACCTTTGTAGTGTCTAGGAATGAAGTGTCTAGGAATGTATCAGTTTCTACAGGATATTCTGCAGGTGTAGACTTGGAGTCCCACAAATGGGCATTTTAAAATCCTGTTTCTTTATTATGGTAGATAGCCAGTGCTGGCAAGCCCAGCACTTGCTACCCATCCAGAATTGCCCTTCATTTGAGTAACTTTTCCAATTATTCCAGGAAGGGTGTGTGGTAAGATGGGTTAGAATCAGACATGAGGGATGTCATAAGATAGGGTAGGTAGTCAAAGAAGCGCTTTTGATAAGAATTCTTGCTGGGTTTCATGGTGACAATCCTTCCAAAAAGATTCAGCGCAACTCGCACTTAACTGAAATAATGCAAGATTTGGCCCAATATTATTGTCTTTGGTTCAGGTTCATTTTTGCTTTGTTACATTCCTGGGAAATGCCTTGGGATAGCGAACTGGGTTGAAAGTTCTAAATGTAGGTAATTGTACCCATTTTCTCTCAATTATTGTGTCCTACTGCAGTCACCCTTCCAGCGTGTAATTAAGTAGGTTTCCCTCTATGTCACATGCATGTAGGCTATAGCCCCACTGCAGCAGAAATGTATCCATGATATGACCATGATGCCCTTTACAGCATCCTTTACTCATGACGCTGAGAAGAGTTGCTGTTCTTTGTGACTAGATGCATTGGGCCCAGTTTCACTCTTCCGCTGTAGAAAGCGAGGGACTGTATTGGAATTTGGAATAGCCATGCCAGTGAGCAAGTAGTCCCTCTCTGCAGAAGGTCTTTCATGCCCCAGGCTGAAATACTCTCAGTTGCTTCATCAATGACCTTCCCTCCGTCCTGAGATCAGAAGTGTTCACTGATGACTGTGCAATATTCAGCACCACTGACAACTGTTCAGCAGCTGAGAAATCATGCAAGGCCCTCACGATATCCAGATTTGGACTGACAAGTGGAAGTCACAGAAAGTGAGCACTGCAGTGGCTGGAAATCAGAGTCGAGAGTGTGGTGCTGGAAAAGCATCCGAGGAGCAGGAGAATCAAAGTTTCAGGCAGAAGCCCTTCATCGGGAAAGTGGAAGTCACATTTGTGCCACACGTGCCAGGCAATCAGCATCTCCAACAAGAGACAACCATCAACATTTGACATTCAATGGCATTACCATTGCTGAATTCCCCCACTACAAACATCCCAGGGCTCACTATTGATCAGAAACTGAACTGGACCAGCACATAAATACTGTAGCTACAACAGCAAGTCAGATGCAAGGAACCCTGCAGTAAGTAACATGTCTGCTGACTCCCTTAAGCCTGTGCATCACCTACAAAATACAAATGAGGAGTATGATAGAGTACTTCTCACTTAACTGACTGAGTGGACCCAACAACATACAAGAAGCTTGACACCATCCAGGAAAAAGCAGTTTGCTTGATTAGCCCCATGTTTGTGTTCCCTCCCTCGACCACCAGTGCTCAGTAGCAAAAGTGTGTACCATCTACCATCTAAGGCTCCTTAGGCAGCAACTTCTAACTTATGACTGCTATTATCTAGATGGATAAGGGAAATAGCTACATGGGAACATTACCACCTGCAAGTTCTCCTTCAAACCAACCAACACCAATCTGACTTGGAATTTGCTGGGTTTTTGCTGGATCAATTTCCTGGAACTCCCTCCCTGATGGCTGTAAAGATCATATTTCTTGCTTTTTATTTTCTTGATTATGGATAAAATGGGATAAGGACCGATCCGAAACCAAGAACTATGGGAAAGAGTTGTTGCACTTTCAAAATGACTGTACCGAAACTCATTATCAGCTGTGCTTACATTTTGCTTTGCAAGCAGTTGGGTAAGAGAGATAAGGTGCCGCACCAGGGGTGTGTGTGCAGAGTGAGATTGTTCCAGAAATACATTGCTGATTGGTTTATGCAGTTGTGACCAGAGCTGGATTCCAGAAGTCATCTGCCTGATGACAATTGTCTGTCTGACTGCTGGGCACATAAACAGCTTGAGTGTTTAGGAGGGAATTAGGATGTTCAACTGTGCTATAATTTAATATTGGACAATTCACAATAGACACCGCCCAAGACTCTGACCTTAAACAGGATGTCACAAACTCTGAAGTTTAGAAGGATGAGAGGGAATCTGATTGAGTCGTATAAAATTATTAATGGATTGGACACACTGGAGGCAGAAAGCATGTTTCTGCTGATGGGTGAGTGCAGAAACAGAGGTCACAGTTTAAAAATAAGGGGTAGGCCATTTAGAACAGAGTTGAGGAGAAACTTCTTCACCCAGAGAGTGGTGGTTATATGGGATGCTCTGCCCCAGAAGGCAGTGGAGGTCAAGTCTGGATACATTCAAGAAAGAGATGGATAGAGGTGTTAAAGATAGTGGAATCAAGGATTATGGGGATAAGGTAGGAACAGGATACTGATTGTGGATGATCAGCCATGATCATAATGCATGGTGGTGCTGGCTCGAAGGGCAGAATGGCCTACTCCTGCACCTATTGTCTATTGAAATAAAGAACCAAAGATGCTGAGGATCAGAAAAAAGACAGAAATTGCTGGAGAAACTCAGCAGGCATGGTGGCACAGTGATCAGTATTGCTGCCTCAACATACCAGGCGCCTAGGTCTGATTCCAGCCTTGGGTGACTGTCTTTGTGGCGTTTGCATGTTCTCCCTGTGTCTGCTCAGGTTCCCTCCAGTGATCTGGTTTCTTCCCACAATTCAATGAGGTGCAGGTTAGCTGTGTTAGCCATGGTTTAATTATGGTGCAGGAGGTGAGGTGGATCTGGGTGAAATGCTCTTCATAGGGTCAGTGCATTCTCAGTGAACTGAATAATCTCTTTCTGCTCTGTAGGAGTTTATGATTCTGGGCTGCATTTGTGAACAGAAAGCAGAGTTAATATTTCAGGTCAGAACAAGACAAGCGACATTAGACTCGAAATGTTAACTCTGCTTTCTCTCCACATATTCTGCCAGACTTACTGAGTTTCTCAGCAATTTCTGATCTAATTTCACTTTTATACATCAATGGGCAGTTCAGTTTATGACTTTTACAGGAGCAAGTGGGAGCTATTCAGTTTCGAGCCTGTTTTCCCGTAATAGGTTAGATTATGACTGTTCCTTATGAAAGCCTTTACATTCTTATCTAATAAAATATATCACTCATTATTTTGAAACATTCAAGTAGTCCACATAGAGTCATGGGGGATGTACAGCACAGAAGCAGACCCTTCAGTCCAACACATCCATGCCAACCAGATATCCTAAGTTAATCTAGTCCCATTTGCCAGCACTTGGCCCACATCCCTCTAAACCATAAGACCATAAGACATAGGAGTGGAAGTAAGGCCATTCGGCCCATCGTGTCCACTCCGCCATTCAATCATGGCTGATGCGCATTTCAGCTCCACTTACCAGCGTTCTCCCCGTAGCCCTTAATTCCTCTAGACAACAAGAATCTATCAATCTCGGCCTTGAAGACATTTAGCGTCCCGGCTTCCACTGCACTCCGTGGCAATGAATTCCACAGGCCCACCACTCTCTGGCTGAAGAAATATCTCCGCATTTCTGTTCTGAAATGACCCCCTCTAATTCTAAGGCTGTGTCCACGGATCCTAGTCTCCTCGTCTAACGGAAACAATTGCCTAGCATCCACCTTTTCCAAGCCATGTATTATTTTGTACGCCTCTATTAAGTCTCCCCTTAATCTTCTAAAATCCAACGAATACAATCCCAGTATCCTCAGCCATTCCTCATATGTTAGACCTGTCATTCCAGGGATAATCCATGTGAATGTCCGCTGGACACGTTCCAGTGCCAGTATATCCTTCCTGAGGTGTGGGGACCAAAACTGGACACAGTACTCCAAATGGGGCCTAACCAGAGCTTTATAAAGTCTTAGTAGTACATCTCTGCTTTTATATTCCAACCCTCTTGAGATAAGAGACAACATTGCATTCGCTTTCTTAATCACGGACTCAACCTGCATGTTTACCTTTAGAGAATCCTCGACTAGCACTCCCAGATCCCTTTGTGCTTTGGCTCTATTAATTTTCTCACCATTTAGAAAGCTTTTATTCTTTTTGCCAAAGTGCAAGAACTCGTACTTGCTCACGTTAAATTCCATCAGCCAAATCCTGGACCACTCTCCCAACCTGTCGAGATCCTTCTGTAGCCTCCCCACTTCCTCAGTACCACCTGCCTGTCCACCTAACTTCGTACCATCGGCAAACTTCGC
>NC_057757.1:1800984-1811979 GCF_004010195.1 Chiloscyllium plagiosum
CATATGTCCTAAGTTATCCTTGCTTTTTACTGCATTCTCAGTCTGCCTCAATTTTAAATCCGCCTGGAAACATGCTATCCTGCTGCTTAAACCTTTCCTATTAATATACCCATCCAGATGCCTTTTAAATGCTGTAATTGTACCAGCCTCCACCACTTCCTCTAGCAGTTCATTCCATACATGCACTACCCTTTGCTTGAAAAAGTTGCCCCTTAGGTTCCTTTTTGGCATTTATTTCAATGCAAGAGGCTTAACAAGGAAGGCAGATGAACTCTGGGTATGGTTAGGATCATGGGACTGGGATATCATAGCAATTACAGAAATGTGGCTCAGGGGTGGCCAGGACTGGCAGCTTAATGTTCCAGGAAACAAATGCTACAAGAAGGACAGAAAGGGAGGTAAGAGAGGAGGGGGAGTGGCATTTTTGATAAGGGATACCACTGCAGCTGTACTGAGGGAGGATATTTCTGGAAATACATCTAGGGAAGTTATTTGGGTGGAACTGAGATAAGAAAGGGGTGATCACCTGATTGGGATTGTATTATAGACTCCCTAATAGTCAGAGAGAAATTGAGAAACAAATTTGTATGGAGATTCCAGTTATCTGTAAGAATAATAAGGTGGTAATGGTAGGGGATTTTAACTTTCCAAACATAGACTGGGACTGCCATGGTGTTAAGAGTGTACAAGGAAATTTTCTGATTCAGTATGTGGATGTACCTGCTAGAGAAGGTGCAAAACCTGAGCTACTCTTGGGAAATAAGGCAGGGCAGGTGACTGAGGTGTCAGTGGGGGCCGCACTTAGGGACCAGCGACCATAATTCTTTTAGTTTTAAAATAGTGATGGAAAAAGATAGGCCAGATCTAAAAGTTGAAGTTCTAAATTGGAGGAAGGCTAGAACGGTATTAGGCAAGAACTTTCAAAAGCTGATTGGGGGCAGATGTTCGCAGGTAAAGGGATGGCTGAAAATGGGAAGCCTTCAGAAATGAAATAATGACAGTACAGAGACAGTATATTCCTGTTAGGGTGAAAGGAAAGGCTGGTAGGTGTAGGAAACGCTGGATGACTAGAAAAATTGAGGGTTTGGTTAAGAAAAAGAAGGAAGCATATGTCAGGTGTAGACAGGATAGATCAAGTGAATCCTTAGAAGAGTATAAAAGCAGTAGGGGTATACTCAAGAGGGAAATCAGGAGGGCAAAATGGGGACATGAGATAGCTTTGGAAAATACAGTTAAAGAAAATTCAAAGAAATTTACAAATACATTAAGGACAAAAGGACATGGATAGAATAAATAGACAAAGTCTTTTCCTTGGGTGGGGGAGTCCAGAACTAGAGGGCAGAGGTTTAGGGTGAGAATATATAAAAGGGACCTAAGGGGCAACTTTTTCAAGCAGAGATTGGTATGTGTATGGAATGAGCTACCAGAGGAAGTGGTGGAGGCTGGTACAATTGCAACATTTAAAAGACATTTGGATGGGTATATGAACAGGAAGGGTTTGGAGGGATATGGGCCAGATGCTGGCAAGTGGGACTAGATTAGGTTGGGATATCTGGTCAGCATGGACGGGCTGGACCGCTGGGTCTGTTTCCGTGCTGTACTTCTCTATGGCTCTATGACTCTAAACCTTTCCCCTCTCACCTTAAACCCATGCCCTCTAGTTCTGGACTCCCCCACCCTAGGGAAAAGACTTTGTCCATTTATCCTATCCATGCCCCTCATAATTTTATAAACCTCTGTAAGGTCACTCGTCAGCCTCCAATGCTCCAGGGAAAACAGCCCCAGCCTGTTCAGCTCTCCTGACAGTTCAAACCCTCAACCCTGGCAACATCCTTGTAAATCTTTTCTGAACCCTTTCAAGCTTCACAGCATCCTTCCTGTAGGAGGGACACCAAAATTTCAAAATATCATCTGCTAATTATACCTCCTATGTTCACATCCAAATCATTTATAAAAATGACATAAAGCAGTGGACCCAGCACCGATCCTTGTGGCACACTAGTGGTCATCTTAATGACAATTTAGGAAGAACATGTTCCAGATTTTGACAACCCCTTTGTGTGAATAAATGTTTCTTCATTGACATCACTCAGTGTGACGAAATGTCCTGTGGAACTTGAAAGCCTTAGAATCCAAAAACAGACTCATCAGCATCATTACCTGCAGTCGGCTTGTTCACTCTCTTTAGTCCATGCCTATCTCGCTGTCGTTCAAACATCAGTTCGCTCCGTGGTTTTTTGAGAATATATTCCTCCGCTTTTATCATAATCCCAAAGGAGCTCCTGCGCCTTGGTTGATGTGTGTCCAAGGGATCCTCAGAAGATTCCAAGTGCATGCCCAGATAATGAGGCAGGAACTCCAGGAATACCTACAAGTAAAGCATGTAAATTAGTGAGTTTCACCTATTAATTATAAGCAGCTCCCTGTCGACTGAGACAGTGTAGCCGAAAGCCTTCAGCCTTCCAGACAATCTTCACCATCTATTTTTTCCCCTCAGATGAACTCTCATTTGGAGTAGATTAGATTAGATTCCCTACAGTATGGAAACAGGCCCTTCGGCCCAATAAGTCCACATCGACCCTCTGAAGAGCAACCGACCCAGACCCAATCACCTACATTTACCCCGACTGATGTACCTAACACTATGGGTAATTTAGCATCGCCAATTCACCTATCCTGCACATCTTTGGATAGTGGGAGGAAACCCACACAGACACGGGGAGGATGTGCAAACTCCACAGACAGTCACCCAAGGTGGGAATTGAACCTGGGTCCCTGGCACTGCGAGGCAGCAATGCTAACCACTGAGCCACCATGCCGCCCTAATACTAATCCAGTACTAATCCAGCACTTCAACACTTTTGCCCAAATAGCTTTCACTCTGTTCTGCACTCCCTCCTGGCCTGACGAAATGCTGAAATACATACAGTCACTGATTAGTGATTAGGAAAGAGAAGCTTCACTACATTTTACACTCTACCCCACTCTCCAATTTAAAAGCTGGATGGTTTCTTCCCTTGGGTCTGGCTAAAATAGCCATCAACAGTTTCAGGCAGTGGGACGTGGAGGGGGTCAAAATTCCCATCTGGCTTCTCTTCCACAACTACACCAATGCCCAGATGCTCTTGGAGAGAGAGAGCACATGGTGTCCACCAGCATCCTCAAAGCATTTCGCAAGAGATTACTATTGCAGGAGTTAGAGTGTGTAATCTCCCCTTCTAATACTATTTTGATTTAGTCTACCTTCATTGTTTCCTCACCTTTTTTTTTGTTTTTAATCATAGAATCCCTACAGTGCAGAAAGAGTCCATTCAGTCTGCATTGATCCTCTGAAGAACATCCCATTCAGAACCACTGCCCCCCATCCCTGTAACACTACACTTCCCATGGTTAAGCCACTTAGGCTGCACATCCCTGGGCACTATGGGACAAGTTAGCACGGCCAATCCATCCCAACCTGCACATTCCTGGGCACTATGGGACAATTTAGCACGGCCAATCCACCCTAACCTGCACATGTCTGGGCACTATGGTACAATTTAGCACGGCCAATCCACCCTAACCTGCACATCCCTGGGCACTATGGGACAATTTAGCATGGCCAATCCACTCTAACCTGCACATCTTTGGATGGTGGGGGGAAAACGGAGCACCCAAAGAAAACCCACACAGACATGGGGAGAACATACAAACTCCATACAGACAGTCACCCAAGGCTGAAATTGAATCTGGGTACTTGGCGCTGTGAGGCAACAGTGCTAACTAAATGCCCTGCTTGTCAGTGCTCATAATTTGTAATTTGGTTAATTAGGCAAATGGGTGATGTGGGGAGGGGGGGTTCTTTAAAAACAAAGAGCTAATTAAATCTGGGATCATCCCTGACTTCATTGTGCTCTACCATACCGGGAGAATCCCAGTGAATGGTTGTGTGGGCTGCAGCCACCTGGAGGTGCAGGGAAAGAATGGCCTGGGGGAATGGGTGGTACACAACTCCTTTATGGAGGTAGGACAGATTGAAAATACAGTTTCAAAAGAGTTAATAAAGAGAGGCATAAAGGCAAGCAAGCTTTGCTTGCTTGTTGAAATATTACTTATGCTTCAATTGTGTCAAAATCATCTTACCACATGTTAGGAAACATGTCAATACCACAGAGAGGATGCAGGGAAGATATGCTGGAATGCTACAGCATTCCAGTTATGTGGAGCAGCTGGAAAAGATGGGATCATTCTCTTCAGACCTGGGAAGATGGGAATTTAATCACAGTGTTCAAAATCATGATCACCTTAAAAATAAGGCAGGATAGTGGGTGATCAAAGGACACAGATTTAAAATCATCACTATATAAAAAAAAAAGAGGGATGACGTAAAATTTTTAAGTGCAGTGAGTTCCTGTGAAAGGGCAATGGAACCGGATTCAATAATATCTTCCAAAAAGGCATTGAATACGTATGTGAGGGAGATTTGTGCAATGGTTAAGAGCAGGGGTTGTAGAGCTAGTTAGACAGAGTTGAACCAAAATGCTTTCTCTTGTGCTGTAAGATTCTGTGGTATTTTAACATATCTACATGCCTGGTTGTTTTATTCAGGCTGTAAATCAGAAATTTCACTTAGAAAGGAGAGTGCTGCAGGAGGGAGCCATCATGCCCCTACTAGGATTCATAAAATCATGAGGGACATGGATAAGGTGAGGAGCAAAGATCTTTTCCTGAGGGCAGAGGTTCATAAGTAGAGGGTGTACTTTTAAGGTGAGGGGACAAAGATTTCAAAAGGACCTGAGGGGCAACTTTTTCACACAGAAGGTGGTTTGTACATGCAATAAACTGTCAGAGGAAATGGTAGATGCAGGTACAGTTACAACATCAAAAGGACATTTGGACAGGTACATGAATAGGAAAGATTTGGAGAGATATGGACCAAATGCAGGTAAATGGAACTACTTTAGTTTGGGAAACGTGGTCAGCATGGATGAGTTGGACCGAGCGGTCTATTTCTATTCTGTATGACTCTATAATTAGAAAGTGGAATATGTGGCTGTTTATGTAGTACAGCTCCAAATGTTGGACACAGGCCGCTTGCGAGTGTGAAAAGAATTAATGTGTTAAGTAAAACATGCAAAAAAAAGACACTCAGAGAGAAGGATATGTGAAAACCCCCATTCATATTCTGTAAGAAAAACAGTTGCAAATGCTCTTACTTGTTTGATCTTCTCAGACATGCTGTGGGTGTTCGGTGTCCTCAAAGAGACATTTAGGACTATGACACAGTTTGTTACAATCAATGTACAAACAACCATTACAAATATTAAATATCTGCAAGAGAAACAAATAGTTTCGTTATCACATTACAGGTCTTGGGAGCTGGCAGTGTACAAAATGTCTGCCGCGTTTCCTACATTTCAAAGCTGACCACAGTTCGAAAGTATTTCATGAGCTGTGAAGCACCTTTAGCTATTCAATGATTGTGACAAGCTCCATATAAACACATGAAGAAAATCAGTCCAATAGTCCATAAGACCATAGTGGAAGTGAGGCCATTTGGCCCATCAAGATCACTCCGCCATTCAATCATGACTGATCGGTATTTCAACTCCACTTACCCGCACTCTCCCCATATCCCTTAATTCCTTGCGCGATCAAGAATTTATCAATCTCTGCCTTGAAGACATTTAACATCCCGGCCTCCACTGCGCTCCGTGGCAATGAATTCCACAGGCCCACTACTCTCTGGCTGAAGAAATGTCTCCTCATTTCCGTTCTAAATTGACACCCTCTAATTTTAAGGCTGTGCCCATGGGTCCTTGTCTCCCCGCCTAATGGAAACAACCTCCCGGCGTCCATCCTTTCTGAGCTATGCATTATTTTGTAAGTTTCTATTAGTTCCTCCCTCAACCTTCTAAATTTTAATGAATACAATCCCAGGATCCTCAGCCATTCATCATATGTTAGGTCTACCATTCCAGGGACCATCCATGTGAATCTCCAGTATTCTTTTTTTCCAAAGTGCGAGACAAGTTTTGAGAAGATTTGTAGCTCAAAGTGCAAGACCTCACATTTGCTCACGTTGAATTTCATCAGTCATTTCCTGGACCACTCTCCTAAACTGTCTAAATCTTTCTACAGCCTCTCCACCTCCTCAGTACTACCTACCTGTCCATCTAACTTTATATCATCAGCAAACTTCACCAGAATGCCCCAAGTCCCTTCATCCAGATCATTAGTATACTAAGTGAACAGCTCCAGCCCCAACACTAAACCCTGCAGGACACCACTTGTCACTGGCTGCCATTCTGAAATAGAACCTTTTATCCCAATTCTCTGCCTTCTGTCAGACAGCTAATCCTCAATCCATGCCAGCAGCTCACCTCGAACACCATGGGTCTTCACTTTACTCAACAGCCTCCCATGAGGCACCTTTTCAAAGGCCTTTTGGAAGTCTTTGGAAGATAGATGGCATCCACTGGCTTTCCCTGGTCTAACCTACTTGTTACCTCTTCAAAGAATTCTAACAGGTTTGTCAGGCACAACCTTCCCTTACTAAATCCATGCTGACTTGTTCTAATCCAACCCTGCACTTCCATGAATTTAGAAATTTCATCCTTAACGATGGATTCTAGAATTTTACCAACAACCGAGGTTAGGCTAATCGGCCTATAATTTTCCATCTTTTGTCTTGATCCTTTCTTGAACAAGGGGGTCACAACAGTGATTTTCCAATCATCTGGGACTTTACCTGACTCCAGTGACTTTTGAAAGATCACAACCAATGCCTCAGCTATTTATTTAGCCACCTCCCTCAGAACACTAGGATGTAGTCCATCGGGGCCAGGAGATTTATCAATGTTTAGACCTTTTAGCTTTGCTAGCACTTTCTCTTTTGTAATGCTGACCATACTTAACTCTGATCCTGACTCTCCATAATTGTTGGGATATTACTTCATGTCTTTCACTATGAAGACTGATGCAAAATACTTATTAAGTTCTTCAGTTATTTCCTTATCTCCCATCACCAGCCTTCTAGCATCAGTCAACCTGATTTTGCAGAACATTGCTGAAGGAGAGAGTAGTGATGCTGTCCACTATTGTCATAAGATGGGATATCTATTCCTAAACACTATGACTCCTACATGGATATTGAATGAAGATGGGATGGGATTCGGCTGAGATCTGCCACGTGTTCGCACATTGTGCTCTGTGAGTCATCTCCCTCTTCATTTCAGTTTAGGGCTAATTCAGGGGAGGTGCTCAGGTTGGGGAATGCAGGTGCTAAGCAGACAGGATCTCAAGCTAGTTCAAAGTTTTCTCAAACGAGAAACATCATGAAAATATTTACAAGGATGTTGCCAGGGTTTGAGGGTTTGGGCTATTGGGAGAGGCTGAATAGGCTGGGGCTATTTTCCCTGGAGCGTCGAAATCTGAGGTAAACCTCAGAAGTTTATAAAATCATGAGGGGCGTGGATAGGGTGAATAGCCGAGGTTTTTTTTTCCCCCAGCGAAAGGGAGTCCAAAACTAGAGGTTTAAGGTGAGAGAGGAAAGGTTTAAAAGGGACCCAAGGGGCAACCTTTTTCACACACAGGTTGATGTGTGTATGGAATGAGCTGTTGAGGCAGGTACAATTACAACATTTAAAAGGCATCTGGTTGGGCACATGGATAAAAAGGACTTTGAGGCGATATGGGCCAAATGGTGGCAAATGGGACTAGATTAATTTAGAATACATGGTCGGCATGGACGAGTTGGTATGAAGAGTCTGCCTTTGTGTTGTTCATCTCTATGGCTCTGTATTTCTTTTGATTTATTATGCCAACTAGGACTCAGTGGGTAGTGCTCTGTCAAGGTCATAAAGAGTCAAGAATCCAGAAACAATCCCATTGCCAGTAATGGGTTCTGCACTGTCAAATGGATTCTCTTTCAGATGATACATGAAACAGTGTCACCAAATCTATAATTATACTGTGGTGTCATAGTGAAGCGAATAACTAGTGGATTTGAAATCCACAGAACATTAATTCAAATCCAGCTCAGGCATTTATTAATTTTATTGTTGATGGTTGAAGAATGAATATTGACCAAGAACAAAGATACCCTGCTGTACTTTAAACTCGTGCCACAGGATTTTTTGCATCTCCCTCAGGGGGCAGATGGGGGCCTTGGCTTAACATTGTCTGATGGACAGCATGTGTGCACTCCCTCAGACTGGACACTGAAGTGCTGTCCTGAAATTTCTTGCAAATCCCTGGAGTGGCACTTGAAACCATGAGCGGACTCATAGGGGTGATTGCTGCTATTACAAATAACCCTGGTTTCCTTAAAATAGGAAGGAGAGAAATCAGTTATGTGACTTCATGTGTAATATATCTGCTAGGGACAGGAAGTGATTTTTTATTTTTCTTCCTGCCCCGTAAACAGGCTGCTGACATTCACTATCGAGACTTAGTTATGTAAATACAAGGAGGCTTAAGATTTAGGATCAGTGCCAAACTGCTTACTTAGGTAAGTGGAGGATGACATCTAAATCCTTTTCAGATGGGATCAGCTGTCCATTCCCAATGCTTGATACTGTATAGAGTTGACACTATTAATAAGTTCTTAAATATAATAAGGCACTGGAAATTGAACAGTTGTCTTTCCCCTTTGAGACTGGCCGTTTGTAACCTGCAATGGAAACAATTTGATTTCCAAAAGTGCTGGTTTGAAAGGGAAGAATATTAGTTTGCACAGTTCCTATCCTTCACCTTCTGCTTTACAATGCACACGACTGGATTGCTAAATCACTTCAGAGGGAATTAACAGAAAATTAAGTGGCAATTTCCTACTCTGTTAAAAGGTCGTAACTCCAGCAGCTTTACAAAGTCATGTTCTGAGGTTAGCTCCCTGGGTACCAGATTTATTGAATTCAGGTTTATAGCATGGTGAGAATATCAAATGCCTCAAATCCTTTCATGACCTTGCGGCCCTTCCCTATCGCTGTAACCTCCTCTATCACTGCAACTTTGTTATATCTCCATTCCTTCGATTCTGATTTAGCTAGCTTGGACCTCGGTTGGAAATTCCTTCACTAAACCTCTTTGCAACTCTCTCCCCATTTGAGACTCTGCTTAAAACCAACCTCTGTGTCCAAGCCTTTGGTCACCTGTCCTAATATCTGCCTATCTGGAAAAATCTGAATCATATTGGCATTTCTACAACATTAAAGTAGCCATAGAAATGCAAGTTGTTTTTTTCTGTAATCTGGCATTCTCTCCTTCAAAAGGCCATGGAGGTTGGGGTACAAGTGGGAATTGCAAGACAGATTTTTGTTGGCTAACAGTACAGATGTTATATATAGTAGAGAAAAGTTGCAGAACTGTTATTATCTAGTATAAGGCCCGAAGTCTAGACAGCTCTCCTCCTATTTCTAAAGTTCCAATACAACTATGAACCTTAAGCTGTCATTGCCCTGTCAATTTACATGACTATCCCAGCAGGATCAGAAGAAAACTCTTTATTCATCCCTTACAATCCCATGGCTACAAAGGCTCATTATTATGCGTAATCTGTGATTGACTGTTTCAACCAGGTTAGAACTTGATTCGTGGTTCTAACCTGTGTGTTTCGATCTGTAGCCAGACCATACCGATTGGGACTTCTGGGGAGGAAATGGTGAGGGAACCAACTCTTAACAAATTACTACCTGAAACATTACACCTGCATCACTTACTTTCCAATGAGTGGAACATTCAGTGATGTTTCTGGAATTTTCTGTGCAATCAGGAACAGAAAGATAGTCTGGGCCAGCAGGACAGAAATGGAAAGTGTACATTTTTGACAGCCAGCTATGTATAAATAAAAGGAAAATGTAATTAAATACAATATATTTCACTTATTTTTCACCAGAATTTCACACATTTGCCCATACTCTGTCTCCATGTTCCTTTATTCTTTCTTAAGCCACTTAACTAATAAAATACTAAACGATGACATGGCCTCGATTCTGTCATTAAAATTCACTGTGAATTCTACATCCCCACCCTTGGTTAAATGCAATCCTGCACTCCACCTTAAATCTCTTACACTTGTACATTGAGGAGTATCACAAGGGGAGTTTGTTTATTTCATAGAATCCTTACAGTGCAGAATGCTGGCCATTTGGTCAATAGAGTCCGCACTGACCCTCCAAAAAGCATCCCACTCACACTTACCCCCTCATCCTCCAACCTTATTCCCCATAATCCTGTCTTTCCTGTGACTAGTCCACCTAACCTACACATCCCTGGACACTACTGGCAATTTAGCATAGCCAATCCACCCAACCCTGTAAAGCTTTGAACTGTGGGAGGAAACCAGAGCACCTGGAGGAAACCCATGCATACACGGGGAGAATATGCAAACTCCACACACATCTGAGGCTGGAATCAGACCCAAGTCCCTGGCACTGTGAAGCAGCAGTGCTTAACCACTGAGCCACTGTGTAATAAGGATTTTTGAGATGCATGAATACAACCCCCTTTCCAAGAAGGTTGAAGCTTTCATTCCTTAAAATTGTCAAGTGATCATCTTGGCAACTGGTCTGTCCAGTTTGAGGCCGGTCACTTTAATTTCAGCAGCTCACTGGCTTCCACACCAGAGCTGAGGGCCCAGTGAGAGTGTACGGGAACTAGGAATTTGTACATTCTGCACTAGAGAGGATCTTTTAATGGTTGTAACGCTTTCTGAACAGATGAAAGAACTCGCTTTGACTTGGCAACTATGGAAATAGGTGAAACACTGGAGTTCAGTCCACTACCACTCATCCCCCCCCCCCCCCCCCCCGACACATACGCAAACACTGAGGCTGTATCCTAGGGAGTGTTGCTGAACAAAGAGACCTTGGAGTGCAGGTTCATAGCTCCTTGAATGTGGAGTCGCAGGTAGATAGGATAGTGAAGAAGGCATTTGGTACGCTTTCCTTTATTGGTCAGAGTATTGAGTACAGGAGTTGGGAGGTCATGTTGCGGCTGTACAGGACATTGGTTAGG